>NC_086243.1:3387500-3687500 GCF_036321145.2 Pelmatolapia mariae | reverse complement strand
ATTTAATTAGAGCAAGTTGTACTGCCCTCTAGTGGAAGAGAATGTAATTGTTCTGCCCATTACTCACGCTGGTCGCTTAGAGCAGCGGTCCCCAACCTTTTTTGCGCCACGGACCGGTTTGTGCCCGACAATATTTTCACGGACCGGCCTTTAAGGTGTCGCGGATAAATACAACAAAATAAAACTAGTACTGGTACCGAAAAAAAGAAGATTTATTCATAACACACGTGAAAAGACCCAGGAAAACCGAGTTAGCGAAAAAACCGATAACAAAATAACGCTAAAAACCGATCAAAACCCCGAAAACCATACATTTCACACCCGAGTCTCAACTCTCGCCGCCCGGTACCAAACGACTCACGGACCGGTATCAGTCCGTGGCCCGGGGGTTGGGGACCGCTGCTCTACAGTACGCAGCGGTAGCATCTCTTCCACAATGTAGCCTGCAATCATTTTTTAAGCTCACCTTCAGACGCTTTCTGTGCTGCTGAAGTAAAATCAAGTTTTGCCTGCTTAGCAGGAGTTGCCGCGGTGTTATCCATGGATGATGAACAAGGATCACTCAGAAGTGTTCGTCTATGCTCTGGTGTCAGGCGCTTCAGTAGATTACTCGTGCTATTAACAGCGGCCGATAGTTTTTTCTCCCCAGGACATAGCTTACATATTACTGTAATATTCTTGTCTGCTTGTTTCAGAAAAGTGAAGAGACGGGAATATGTCCATTTCATAAAACAGCCACTCGCTTCAACCGAGTCCGACATCTTCCGCTTTAGAATACGACTATGCAGCAAACTGGCGTGAAATGACGTGCAGCTGCACTACAGCCATGTTAAAGCGGCAGAGTTTACTTCTACGTTTAGAAGATAAATTATTGAAATTAAATAATGATATTCAGCGAATTTAATTATTTTACAATGTAACGCAAGTACATTGTAAGTAACTGTAATTAAAATACCTAAAAATGAACAGTAATTAGTTACTCTACTTTTTCAGTGGAAAAGTAATTTAATTACAGTACACCCAACACTGTGGTCTGCGGGGGAAAATTATCAAAATGCTTTTTGTGACATTTTTTTTGGTGGTGTGCCGTGTGATATTTCTAAAGTGAAATATGTGCCGTGGCTCCAAAAGGCTGGGAAACACGGTTTTACATAACCAAGGTGAAAAAAGCTGAGAAAAATGTAACCTTCCTGCATGATAATACAGTCAATTCAATTCAATTTTATTTATATAGCGCCAAATCACAACAAAAGTCGCCTCAAGGCGCTTTATATTGTACAGTAGATAGCACAATATTAAAGTCAGTAAAGTAGTGAATAGAAATTATACTTCGTTTAAAGCTGCTTCCAGTCAATTAATCAATCAGTCAACCAATCAATTTGAGAAATAAATAAAAGAATTTTCTCTTATTTAGGATCTTTGTTTTTTATTCTGGCTTGACTGTGCAAAAAAAAAAAAACCTCTTATTTAAATTAGAGCATTACAAAATAGTCTGTGCCAATGTGTGCTAAAAATGATATTATTTTTATTCATTTTCAAGGTTTGTTTTTTTTTCCTTGTTGTAAAAGGCAAGAAAACAGGTGGTTGTGTTCTTATCTGGTGTCCCAGCAGTTAATAGTGTAAAAGTGGAACAGCAGATGCCAGCAACACCTAAAACCAAAACTAGGTCTTTGTCGCCTCACTCAGAACTCATCTGCTGTCCCTCAATTTCTCTTAACAGTTGTACACACAGTAAAAGACAAGCAAATGTGATAAAAGTGCAGACTTTCAGGTTTAATTTAAGAGTTTAACAAAATAAATTGCATTAAGTGTTGGGATGAGACTCTATGACAGATTAAACAGCTAAAACATCTGTAGTTGATTTAAAGTGTTTAATATATTTGGGTAGCTTTTCACTGGAACTGCAAATATGTGGTACAATGAGATACTGATGCAAGTGAGGAAAGGCCATCGTCAGACTGACAAATCCAAATAAACCTGTCAGAGAGATAAAAGAAGCTAGCAAACACTTTCAGAGTGGCTAAATCAACAGTCTGCTGCAAAAGAAAAGATTTTCTCAAGGCAAAGAAATAAGATATTCTTCTAGACTTTCATCCAGGCGTTAAAAACAATCCTTCTATGTAGAAAATGGGGGCCTATGTAGTGTAGAATTCCTAATGTAATTCATCTGTAATTCCTAAACAATTAGTGCAATCCTTTTGTAAAACCCTTGAATAAAAGTCTACACTTTAGTCACATTTTGATTGAATTATTTAAAACCCACTGTGGTGGTGTCCAGAGGCAAAGACGCACTCTAACTAACTGTAAGTACGAAGTGAGAAAGCAGTAATGTCATTCCATTGACGCTGAAATCATAATTTGCTATCGACAGAATTGCCAGAAACATTTTAAAAGTTAGTTTTTTGATTGTCCCACATTATCTTTAAGCTTCAGTGAGCATGAATAACTCATCCCTGTCGGCAGGCAGAAAACAGAAACCCAGATTTGGGGTGATGGCGAGTCATGCCCCTCCACTTCCTCCTGTCTCACATCACTGGGTATCTAATGAAGCAACAATAAAAGAGCAAAAAAACAAAAACATGTTACTTAAAGTTACTTTTTTTCGCAGGGGGATTAAATTGGATCTGTCTAGGCATAGGCACGATTTAGGAATTTACACTCATGGAAGTGTCATCGCTGAGGTGCTTTATAAGTATGAAAAATAGTCATTTATAACACAAATTCTGTGTGTTTTTTTAAGTTGTGTCTACAACTCAGTGTGGGGATATTTCTGCAGGATACTGATGACACATTTTCCAAACATGCTTCTGTTCTTCTGTGTTTACTATCCTGTGTTTAAGGCTTGCAGTCCACTGTGCTCCTGCTCTGTCTGCGGTAACCCTTAAATAGAATTTGGCAACTTACAGCTCATACTGTGTTTTTGCATGGGTCATGTGTTCAAAGCAGCCCATGCTCCAACCTTAATGTATTTCATGGCGGTTTGCCAGAGTCCAGATTAAGAAGTGCTCCCATTAAATATGTTATCCTATTAAATATAGATGATAATATCCCTGGTCTTGTCTTCCCTTAGTGTTGTTTATAGCAGGGCAAGCATCAGGTCGTTGGGAGAAAATAGCCAAGTCAATCAATTAAACCATGCTGGGAAAGGTGCCAGATTTAGAGAGGATTGCACCTTTTTCTGGATTTCCATTAATAAGCAGTGATGTAAGACTGCAGTTAGGATGATGAAAACTAGAAAAAATAATAATATTTTAGACTGGAAGAAGAGCCGATGAGCAGTCATAGACTATTTTACAGTTTGCCTGTTTCTGTCTGTTCATCTTTCTGTTTCTTGTTCTCTCTGAGCTGATGACGTGCTTGTCAGTAATAATTGAGAAATATGGATTCAGAGGAAAAAGCCAGAGCCAACTGCGATGCCTTCATTCCTCAAATAAGAGAAGATAGTGGGAACAGACAAATAAGAAGATCATTTCAGTGCAGGCTGAACATTTTTTTGCTTTGTCTGCCATTTGATCGTTTTGTGATTCCGCAGTGCGTTCCTAATGCTTAATGTGATTTGAGTGCGTTTGAATGTGCACTTAGTAGACACGCATGTTTTTAATTTTGTTCTTGCATGCTAGATCCTGTGTTAACTGTGCTTGGTATATTTGTCTGTTTAAGTTGCTTCAAGGTTGCATTGCTCTCACAGTGTGCTTATTTTTCTGTGGCGTGTGTGCGTCCTCCCTCTAAGAGCAACTTTGTATCCTGGATGGTGGTGATGATGATATTTAAATATTGAGAATTATGCATATTTCTGCAAAACGACACTTGCATCACACATTTACTGGTTGACTGGCACTTCCTTTCAGACTTCACTGGTAATTTGGAAAACAGAAATCTACACCAAACTATATGACCAACTTTCAGTTTTGACTTCCTCTCATTTTACTTTATAGTTATTATCATAAAAGAGTAATAACTAAAAACAACATTACCCCACATGCACACAAATGTAGACTTCCAATCACAGTCTAACTTGGTCCTAAAAGGTTCCCTCAAACGTTGTTGTCAGTGAAATTTTAGTTAACAGTATATCCAGTCAAATCCAGGCAGCTGGGACACCAAGCAAATATATCTAATGCCTGGTGTAAAACAGCATCTATAAAACTTTTTATGCACGTATGATCTATTATAGTCTTTACAGAACCATAGACAAAACAACAGGTGAGTAAAGCAAATACAGGTTGAATGTATTTATAAAAGCAGGCACCATCACATACAACTTACCGCAATAAATTGTTGAAAATGTTGTGCCTAAAAGGAGCCTAAGAGCAGTCAGACTATGGTTACTATCACTGGAAACCAACCCAGCAAAACAAACTTCACTTCATGATTTTATGTGCATTTCCTGGTTGGCATGTGGCATACCACTAGTACGCAAGGCGGGAATTTATTGCGTATTATAACATATAGCCACGTGTGCTGTCCAAATGCATTGCTAATACAACTTCTATAGTACCAGCTTAGGTGTTTCTCCTGTCCAACCATATCATGTGATGTCACTAAAAATGATCTGTCTTCATCTGGTTGTTATTTTACAGTGTATGTACACCACACCGAAATATTTCAGCAGGTAATAAATTTAAACGAGTAAAATTTTAATATAAGTTATGTTCCACAAAAATGTCTGTTCTTTGTTTTTTGGGGGATGAGTCAAGGCTCCAGGTGACAGTAATAACAGACGTTTATTATTTACAGTATTTGTTAAGCAATGAGAATAAGTACAGTTCAGTAAGATAAACTCATAGAAGCCACTTATCTCTACAAATAAACAAAGTTAACATTAGTAGGAAATTAGTCCAGCTTTGCTCAATTAATGTGCATAATTGAACTTATTAACAGGATGCCAAGAACTAAAAGCTATCACTGAATGTCAGAGATGCCTCTAACTTGCATTGCAGAGATATCTACTGAAGTTAACTCTCTTCAGGTAGTCCTCATCCATGTACTCATGTGATACCTTTTTGGTACCCAAAGATGGCCTAAAGAGTAGGCTGCCCTCAGTGCAACTTGAAAGGACCAAGAAGTAGCGCTGCCTAAATGTGGTATTTTTCTTTTGTAGAGTCTGTAGCTATTATCAAACCTGAACTTCGAACAATTTTTAGTTAGCTATGTTGGCATAGTTTTCACACACGTCCTTTCTCACATGTAGTACACATCAGGGAATACTCTGGATGCAAACTACTCTAATTACTTTGGTTTAGACAAAAAACTACCTGAATCATGTTGAAGGACAGGTAGTCAGTGCAACAGTAAGGACAGTGAGGGCTTAAGCTCTTGTAATGCACCCACTAAAGAGCACTATTAACAAGACAGCTTGCTGGTTAGAGTTTGTTTTTAGCCTAAAATTGTGTAGCTTCTTTAACGTATCGTCAACCACAATGGTCGTTAAATCATTTTGATTGTATAGCAGCGTCTGGCAATGGTAGACACAACAGACTGGGGGCTTTGATGAAGTTAAGAAATGTCAGCCTGGACAGCACAACTTAGGATATGAGAAGGGTTCTGTGAAACCACAGAAACCCTTTCTAAGGTAAGATACATATCTTGCATAAGTTAACCCAACTGCGTAAGAGGGGGAAAAATGTCTGCTTTAGCTTATTTCATAAAAACTCATATTTGAACATGAATTTAGAGTAATCCTATAATCTTCCTTACATCAAATTACTTTCACTGTCATAGATGCAAGAGTTATTTACCAAAATAGCTGGTACACCCAGTTAAATCAGATTTAAACCTGAAATAACAAGTACAGCTATAGTAACCATAATCTGATGGCTTTTTATCAGGTGTTTCTCTGACACAGTATGTGATTGGTTCCTCCTCTTATAAAACCCTCCCCCTCGGCAGCTCCCATCCTCTCTCCCAGCGGCTCAGTGGATGACAGCAGTGCTACATCCTCCAACTCTGAACCCCTCAGTCCTGACAGAGCAGGGCCAGGGAATGAAGCCGGCAAGCAGCAGCAGCGGCGACGGAAGAAGAAGAGGAAGGGCCGTGATGAGGTCTACGACTTCTTGGATAGCCAGGAGAATAACATCAGCAGGATGCAGGATAAAGGCAGAAGGGAGGTGGAGGAGGACGAAGATGAGGAGGAGAACTGGGAGTGGGAGATCAGAGAGAGTGGAGGAGGGGGTAGGGTAAAAGGCAGAAAGACTAAGAGTCGGGCAAGACTTCCAGAGGAGTGGGGAGCTCCACAGCAGCCTGTCTCTCCCACACCAGCTACAGTTGCCCCTAAGTGGGCTGCAGGTGCTGACATTGGCTCTAGTGACCCCAAAGCTCCAAACTCCATCCCCAGCCCCACTCTACCCTCTGCCCCTGAACAGATACCCACAAGTTTTACCAACTGTTCCCATGTTGGCCAAGTATCAGATTTGTCTTCGCGCTCCTACGAGCCTATGTGTTTAGATGACTTTTCTGAGTCTGTTAAAAATGGGCAAAAGCCCAATGAAGAGAAAATGTCAGCCAAACCTGAAAACCATATTAGCACAGCTGCTAGTACAGTCACCAAGAATAGTTTAGCTGGGGATGTCAGCGGTAGCCTAGCACTAATGACAGGGGACAACCTAAGCCCTGTCTCCCAGACCTTCTCTTTCCTTGATTCAGTTCTCCAGACCCCACCGGGTTCCACTCCCGACTCCCAGACAACCACCCCCATCACCAACACAGCCTCCCTTGCTCCTGCTTCCCTCACAAAGTCAACCCCAGTAGAAACCACTGTCCCTGCTTCACAAGCCGCTTCTGATTTCAACCCTTTCAAGAGCACTTCAGACCTTCCCCCCACTGTGTCCACCAGTCCATCACCTTTAACTTCAGCAGAAACATACCCTTCAGCAGCCATAGCTGGATCGGCCCTCAACGTCGATGCCAAGCCTTTCGTCCCCTCAGCCACACTAATGTCCTGCACAGCCACCCCCAGTAATTCGGAGGCCACTCCTGTTGTTAGAACAGCAGCAGTGGCCTCCACGGGAACCGCCGGTCCTGCATCCTCTACCACTTCAGCCACACCTCTTAATTCCTCAGCTGCTTCCTGTAAGAAAGAAGCCACCCCTGCATCGTCATCACCAGACACTCCCCCCAAATGCGTACCAGTGTCCCTTAGCTCAGCCACACCCCCTCCTCCCATCACCCAAGCAGCCCCTCCCTCTCTCCCTGCACACTCAGACCACCAGGAGTCCTCGTCGCCACAGCTCCCCCCATTGGAAGGTTGGTGAACTACAGGGAAGATTATGAATAACATGGAGCTAATTTAAAGAAAAGTGATTGTAGGCTAGGATAGTAAGAAGTAGTGATGTTTGTCTTCCTGTATGCATGGCTCTTTGCCTGCTTGGTGCTCGATCCTGTCCCCTGCGAATCCGAAATAACCGGGGCCCGACAGATATATCCAGAACAGCTTCTGTTTTAATTAGCTTTTAAGATATTTACCTTTACGACAGATAAACATCTGCTCTTTGTTACTACTGCAAATATAATCTGGAAAATATCGCAGAGAGAAATTCATTTGTGTCCAAATATATTAATATCCTATGCTGCCAGCATGACTATGGGACACAAATGTACTGTGCTGGTCGGGCCCTACAAACCTGCCAGGGTAAACTGTCTGATTGGATTTTCCTCTGCCTGCCTCTGTGTATCTGTTACTGTGATCATAACAATTTGATAATACTTGACCTGCTGCTGATAGCTGCTGCCGTCTATGCTTGCTCCACTGTCTACTGTTTCATGTGATTGTCAGCTGCTATGTAACCTCCCACTATCTCCTTTTTGTCTGTAAAAACACACATAACCTGGGTCGCTGCATGGAAAAGCCATTTTGTCAATGCCTTTCAGATTCAGTCAGTAACATTGTAGACTTTAATCATCTGCATAGAGGCAAATTAGTGTATGTAGAAGAGGCAAGGTGTGGCTGTGACCATAGACGTCATATAAAAGATGGACAAGATGTAGCCACTGTGATGCCATTCGTTCATTTGCAAACTTTAGAGGAGTGTTTTTGCTGTAGCCATCTTGTCTTTTTGATGCCAAACTGTGAAACTAAGCAGGACTGCACAGTCATAGGATTGCAATGTGTCAGTCAAAATCAGGCTGGAACTAAAGCATAACCTTGTTATCTGAACTAATATCATCAGAAAAATGTCAGCTGAGGTCACAGAGCGAGGGAGCCCTTAGACTTCTGTACTTCCTTTAGACACCAGGAGTTACCACCTCCTGAGTATCAGAAAGCACTTGATTTTTCAGATGCAAAGGCTATGCCCGTCTTTTATACACAGTCTATGGTTGTGAACAAGAAAACTGGAAAATGTGTTACAAATTCATCTTTCATTTATTTATTAGGTCGATAAGGCACAAAACCCAGTTTTTTATTTTTTCACCTCTAAAGTTTTCTTTTCGCAGTGATTTTCAAATGCTATAATTCTATTGCAGGTGTTTATTATAAACTATATATGACGTGTTATATGTTAAAGATGCATTACTCCATTCAGCTATTTTCTAAATTCTCTACAATGTAGTATTTGCCCCAAAATGAACCAAAAAATCCTCAAATTTCTTCTACTTTGAGCCACAGGATGTGACCTTCATCATAAAGTTACCCATGTGTCACCTGTGAGTGACCATATTTTCATATTAAAGTCAAGTATCGGTCTCTGAACCATTTTCATGTCCCTCATTGTTAGATTAAATCTTGTAACAAGGGACTTCAATTTATTCTTTATGTTTCATTGGCCAAGAATTAGGGGATCTAAAGAAAGATCAAACGGTGGCCCTCACTGCAGCAATGTGCTCTGATGTGATCAACTCAAGAAAATACCAGCAAAGAGGAAAATGCTGTAAAACACATAACAGAAGTTGGATAAAACACAAGTGAAACAGAAAAAAAACGGCACAAAAAAACCAACTTAAAAACACAACAGAAGTGTTTTTGGGGAGACAACAACGTGGACGCAACAGTTACAAAATTCACAAGCTAACAGTAAACTGCTAATAGCAAACACATATGTGCAGTTTTTATGTGAATCATATGATAAAAACACACAGAGTCCTCTGTTTCTCTCATGCATGTCTCAGTGCAGTCCTTCACATGTTTTGGTTTCTGTCACATTCATATCGTAACACTTCTCTGCTCTTGTTTTGTGAGATTTTTTTCTAGTTCCACTCTGTTTTATTCAGCTTCTGTTGTGTTTTGTGTGTTTTTGTAGTATTTTTCTATTTACTGGTATTTTCTTAAGTTGCAGTCTGTTTGACCTCTCAGGACCACCAATCTTAAACATAGATCCAAGTTAATTTGTAGGTACGGAGGAATTTATATTTTTGCTCAGGTCATACTTCAGATTACAATCTTTGTTTTTGCATTATTATCCTGATTAGAAGTAACCTTCACATAACAGGATTTCCCCCTGTTGTTATTACAACAGACAGGCATATCCATCCAAATCTAACCAATCACCAGCCACCTGCAGTTTACTGTCCAGTGCCTGGTAAGGCCTGCCTCCTGTAACCTGAGAAAAACCCTGATAGCACCTCACTCGTACTCCTTCCTCTTACTTAAAATGCCTGCATTCTAGCCTGATCACTCTGTCGCTACAGACTACATCTCGTACCCTCCTTATGAAGATTTACTTTCTACTGTAATTCCCTGTGCTTCGCTTTAGTCCCGACCTTAAACCACCCTGACACTCCTGGTGAAATATGTGTTTAATGCTCTTTAGATAAAAGGTTTTGTCAAGTAGCTAGAATTGCGTCTGTCTCTTCCACACAGATCTTGGCCTGAGCGAAAGTTTTCAGGTACATGACTTAATACTCGAGTCTTATTTTAGCGAGAGAGGTCTTAAAGCAGAGGGATTGTTAGAGCTGACGTTGGAGAATTGTGTATAAGACAATGGAGTTAATTCTAAAGCGAGTAAACTTGATTTTTTTCTCTCTCCCTTCCCATTTTTTCTTTTTCATAATGCCACCAACAATGTAACCTCCACAGGTAAGAACAAGTTTCCCTTTTCACTTCTTCTTCTTTCTGACTCGAGGAAGTTTGCACATCCTTATGTCAGATCATTTTGGGGATGTTTAGTATGCTTGTCCCTGTGTTTGTTATTACTGTGAATGTGGATGACAGTGAAGTATTTAAATACACAGAACACACAGAAAATTTATTTTATTTCTAAAAGTGAACTGAGGGATGTTCCTTTAGGTTTAAGATTCTTAAAGCTAATTTGAGATTTCATCCACCTAGCCCAGCATACATCACCACATTACTTTCTTTAGGTGAAAACTGTACACTGTATGCATCTCAAGTCTAAGGTTCATTCCCTCCTTTGTAAGATGGGGTCTGACGAACTCACTAATGTACATGGAAAGAATGCCCGGATCTGTCCATTTATAGTCCAGTTTTGACCTGGAGAATAATGTTTAAACCAGAAATCTCATAGAAAATATATTTAAAATTAATTTTCATAAAGGTATAAGTAAACAACTAACCAGTGACTTTGAATGACTAAATAAATGTAAGTGATGATACTTGGCACTCTCTAAATGGGTTGATTTTTATGGTGCCTAAGTCAGCCCCACATCATGTACGACTCTTCAGTATTACAAATACAGCGATGATGTTTGCAGGGCTGTGATGATTTTTCACAGATTTTTCCTTAAGTTTTTATTCCACAGTCCAAATTTGAACTGCACATTTCCCATTGTGTTTGCAGAAAACTTTATGGTTTGTGATTGCTACGATTTAGTGTTACCAAAAATCTCAATGACATTTCCTAACAAAAGCTGGAAACGACTGAAATCACAAATTTATTCAGCTGTTTGTTACAGGATGTGTTTAATGTGGTTCACTACACATTACAGTACTTGGAAGACAGTTGTGTTGCATTTCACATGTATTTCTCGTGGTTTACTGTGAGACTGCCGTCACTATGTGAGGCATAGTGATGTATTGATGTTTTTTTTGAATGACCACAGTTATAGTGAATCTTCCTCATCCAACTTGTATCCTGTAGCTTGTATTTCTGTGTTTGCTGAGAGGCAAAAACGCTAATGCTGGAAATAGAACAGCTCTAATAAATAATTTAAAGTCAAAAATTACTGTGAGATTCATGTCCACGGTGAGTGTATGTACATTTTTCACCACAACTGTACATTATTTCCTTTGGAAATTAGTAGAGATCAAAAATGGAGCTATTAAAGAGTCTGTTTGAGTTTACCTGAAACACAACTTATATGTGACTGTTTAAAATGGGCATGGTTATATCCACAACAACATAGAATCAGTGATTGCAGGTTAAATGATTAAAATATATTTTTAACAGTAGTATTTCAATAATGTTAAAGACAACCAGCCACCCTTCCTCCAAATGGTGGCTGGTTGTATGGTTGCTGCTGTGCTCCGATGTGATCAAATATTAAATATTAGATATTAAAAATTGCTGCTGTTAATGACCTTGTGTGTTAGTCTCTTCATTCTGTGTAATTTGGTCCAGACTGCGCAGGTTGAATGTTTTTATTACCCAGCCAGCCTGGGAGTTTCTCTCTCCTGACTTTATCTTGACTCCATCTATTTTTAACTCTGCATCTTTCCTCTCATATACAATATTGATGACAGTGACTGTTTCACCCTTATGTAAGGCGAACACACCCTCATTTTTTCAATGTGCATGTAGTCCGAAAGAAAGAAGAAATTGTTGTCGTTCCTGCTGTGTCAATGTGTGTGTGTGAGACAAAGAGTCTCTGGTATGCAAAGCAAAGTGGCAACCATCTTTTACCTGATGCTGTGTCCTGGATTCGTCCTTGAGAGAGAGCTAGGGAGATTAAATCAAAGCAAATTCTAGAAATTGAGATAACCACCGGGAAACCCAGTGTGTTGTGGTTGGCTGTGTAACACTGCATACAGTCATGTTACAGTCTGTGTCGGTTGTTAAGAAGGTTGTTGTTGTAGAATCTCAGCCCTGCTCACTGGCTCCACCAGGTGCCTGCTACAGAAATTACACCTATGAACCACTACTCTCTGAAATCATCACCAAGAAACATGCGCAGGTATCATAATATTGTCGTGTTTCGGCATAACTGTAAATATTCTTTTTTAGTTTTTACAAAGCATTGTTTCGCCACATTCATTTGGCAAAAATCCAATTTTGGTTCTATTTTTGAAGCATTTTATGGTCTAAAATGTAGGACAGAGGACAGAGAGGAGAGAGTCCATCTGACTGAGTCACCTTAGTGCTGTTATCAACTTTTTGTATTAGAAAAAACTGGGCTGCATTTCACTTTTTATTCACAAATGTGCTCCACATTTATTTTCAGTGTTTTCAGTGTCTGATTTTTCTTTTAACTGGCAATTAAGATTGAGTTTGTTATGCATGTGCGACTGCTATCCACTGACAAAGCTGTCACCGCTGCTTGTCTAAGCACTAATTAGGAAAATTTGAAGAAGTGTTTAAAGCCATTGCTAACTGTTTCCAGTTAATCGGTGCAGACTTGTTTTCGTAACAATAGTAAGCAGCAGCATCACTGGTGCTAGGAGGCTAACACTGGTACAGCAACAGCTTTGCTAAATTAGACAAACACTGCATTAGTCATATATATATGTTTCCTGAAGTTGCTGGTAATGGTTCCGTTTACGCATAAGTAACATTTTACACACAGCAGCTTCCATTTAGCTGCATTTGTTTTACATAAATAGACAGCCCACATCAACTAATGGCTCAGCATCTTACTGAGTATGTGCTAGGGCGTTCTATCTCAGCTCCAGCCCAACAGACTGACGACCTGTCTAGGGTGTACCCCAACTCCTGCCCTGTTGCTGAGATAAATGACAGCCCTCCCGCAACCCTGAATTAGATAAGTTGAAGAAAATGAATGATTGAATTAATAAATAGGTCACAGTTGCTACCCACCTTCCTCCTTTCATGCTGTTTCTGACTTAATCACTGTCACAAATGTCTCAGAACAGAGCCTGCCACTAAATATTAATGAATACAGAAAAAAGTATCAGTCTTCTTTTAACTCTAATGGTCTTGAGTAAAATGTACTTTTGAACATTTTGACATTGTTAGCCATAACCAGAGAGCACTCAATATCAAGGTAAACGTGATCACTCAGCACCAGAAGCTTCATTATAAGGACATGGTGAATTTGAAAATTTCAGCTATGTTAGAATTACGTAAGTTTGCATAATCAGTACCATCTTTTCTATTGGTAATGAATAATTATGTGCTAATTATTTCTCATCCTAAGTAATCCTGGTCCTTCATACTCTATGACCAGAAACTGTGAAGAAATTCTGAGTTAGGAGTGATGTGATCTATGTTCGCTTTCACCATTGTCGATTGTAGAAACTCTAGCACCATATCACAGTAACAGTCACCTCAAGGCGCTTTATATTATTAGATAAAGTTCCTACAGTAACACAGAAAAAAAACCAACTATGAGATCTCTGTGCAAGCGCCTGGCGGCAGTTGAAAGGAAAAACTCCCATTTAACAGGAAGAAACCTCTGGCAGAATCAGGCTCACTGATGGACAAAGGACACACTGTGGAAGAAACGTAACATGCACCCAACCTTGAGATGATTGATACTACTCTCATATCTGTCTAACAAATATGTAGCTTCAACCTGTTAGTTTAGCTTAATGTAGAGACTGGAAACGTGTATTTCACCTAACTATCCTTGCTTAGATATCTGACTGCTCACTCATCATGACGGCTCATTTGGTTCAGTCACGTGATGACTATGTAAGGTTGCTTATCTCCCAGTAGTGTTTACAGTCTCTGAAAGGCAGAATTGTACTCACAAGTGAGCTCAACATAAGACTTAGATCCTCTAAAGAACAGCTTTGGACTGAAGATTGACATCTTTACCTGTCTTCTCCTCTGCCCTTTGCATCCCAGTGTTTGCACTATTCCTCCTTCTCCTGTATTTTTATAATTTTTTTCACTCCTTCCCATCTGCTGCCTGTAGATCATCTGAAAGTTGCTCCATCTCCCTGCTTTCCTGCCAATTCTGACTCACTGGCACATAACAAAAATTGCAATGTAGAGGCTAGAAGTATTTGCCAGTCTTCTATTTGCTTATTTGGGTCTCAAAATGTATCTTTTTCTTTCTTATTTTAGGACAAAATATATTGTCTTTGATGTTTTATCAGCTCTAATTTTCCTAATTAAAAATCTCTGTGGTGCTTTTAAATTAATTCCAGTCATAGGAACAACAAGTGGGCTAAGGGGGAGGTTTTGGAAATTATTTTTGCTTCTTGCCCTCCTTTTCTCCCGACTTATCACCTCCATACTTCACCCCAGTTTTCTTCTTTATTTGTAGCCTCAATCCCCTCTCTGGTTAAGTCTCTTCCTCAGTGTATTAGCTTTATTTAATCTTTCTATTCCTACCATTCTCCTGCTTTCTCTTCTACCCTTTATCATGTCTCATCTTTATCTTCTGTCTTCCTCATTCCCCGTCTACCCACCCTCCTTCTCTCTATTTGTCCTTTCTTTTAATGCCCTCCATCCCTCATTTTCTTCCCCTGCCTCCTCCCTCCCTCTTTGCCCTTACTGTCTCCTCCATCCACATCACGTCTTTCCCTGTCCTTCCCAGACTCCCCGCGTTGCTGCGGAACCATAATAATCACTGCATCGACGATTTGGGTGTGGGTGGGGGCTGTGGGGGTGTCGGCATTGATGGTAGTTTGGGAGGGAGGAGGGTTGGGGAGGGCGTTGTCAGGGAGACATAGGAGGCGGTTGCCGTGGAAACACAGAGACTCTGCAAGTGAGGGATGGAGAAGGGGTGGACTGGGTGTGACACTCAGTGAGGTCGAAGAGTTAAAAATAGAAACGCTCTGACAAGATCCCCCTCCCCACCACCACCACCACCACCTCCTCCACACTGCTCACAGTTTCTCTTTCACTCTCTCTCTCCCTTTTCTGATCTGTGCCACGGGCAACCAGCTGTGGCATGTTCTGCCTTCGTCTCCAGTTTATCCTCGACCTTCAAAAAGAGAGCTGCTTGTGACCTCCACCTCCGATAAACTGCGCCACAAGACTAGATAAGATTTCATTTGCTGCTTTGTCTACGTATGTGATTTTGTTTTGCTGCCTCAAGCTTCTATTTGTGTCTCCAGTGGCTCTGTGGTTGAGTTGCCAAAGTTTTAGTCAAGTACAGATTTTTACATTTACACTCAGGAGGCTGTATTTAACAACTTAAAATTTCTACTCATCAAATTTTCCAGAGATAATTTCTCCAGGCTAAATTTGCATTTACAGCAGGCCTTTCATAGGCAAAGTACAGCCATGTACCATTAGCATACTAATGAAAAGAAAGATTGGAAAGGATTGGAAGGAGCTGGAGTAAAGGAATCAAATATTGAAGCTCATTGCTATCATTTCTCCTTTTGCCTATGAAGATAATATTGAAAATATTATTTAACTTTAATTTGGTTTGCAAAGAAAAAATGTCTTTAACAATGTGCATACCTGAACAGTATTCTGCCTTAAAAATCACAACAGTAATTAAAGTATGCTAACATAGGCAAAATTAGGCCTAATAATGCCAAATAATTGCAGCTATTTAGTCTATAAAATTAAGATTCTTTAATTAATGGCTGAACTAAGAGTTAAGCAGTCCATGCAAACAAAGTAACAAAGGCAGACATGAGGCAGAGTACTAGAAATATTCCCAAAACTCCAAAAAAGCAAAACTCATGGGAATTATGCAAAAGCAAAAGTCAAAAACTGTCAGGAGGTCAGGCATGAGAGAAGCAGTGGAACACTGTGAAAAGGCTGGAAAGTGTGGCGATTGTGTGATGTTGTTGAGAGACAATCTGGCAAGGAAGAAATGGAAGCATGGGGTTGTACCTGTAAGTATCGAGTGACTCGCCTGTTGGGAAAGGTGTGGCACAAACAGCGAGAAAGTCAAAGTAACTGCAGTAAAACCAGGAGACAGTTACTCAACGTTATACAGGTCATCACATTTTTACATAATCATTGTTAATAAATAGTAAATAATAGTTAATTAAACTTCAGTATCTTGTTATTTTGCTATTAAAAAAAGTTCAATAATAATCATTTTTAGTAAGTTTGTAATTAATGTTTGAATGGTTGTGTCATTAGTAAAATGTCAATGCTTGTATTAGTGAAAGCAGTGAAACAGAATTTTAACCGATTTCAGTTTTGTAAATGTCATCCAATAATGTTATTAGACCCACCACACAATATTCATTAATGAAAAATTGTTACTTTACAAACTAACTATTAATCCGTTTTTTATTAGTATCATTCCATTTTTAGCAGTAAAAAAAACCTTCCAAGTGGATTTTAATTAACTGTCAAGTTCTCAGAGTAACTTGCAAATATTGGATGTTTCACAGCAGTTCTCCAAAGCCCCTCTTCTCTCAGTCAAATAGGACAAACAGCAGAGATGGATGTCAGGTTAGGGAGAAAAATAGGTCGGTAACTGACATAGAGACCTCATTTTGGTTCATATCTGCATATAAACTAATCTGATATTCTGTTTTAACGACATATGCAGTATTCTGCAAAGAAATGAGCCACCCTTCATTTCTTCATGTGTTGCCTCCAAGGAGCCAGACTTTGATGTCATTTTTTAAAGAATATTAATCCACAAAACTGTAATATAAACATATTGTGTTTGGTAAAAGAAACAATCCATGCTGGGATGGTGGTTATGTAGTTTAGCCCCATGATTCAGCCTTCTAATTAACTTGGTCAGAATTTGGATCTACAGTGACTTTTAAACATGACTCATTGAAGCAATTCAGGTAATTAGAAACCTTTAAATTGGTCCAATTTGTGTCAAAGCTGTAACTCTGAGCTATAACTCAAAGCTCATACACATATTTTTAGAGCGAGCGTCAACTTTCTCCACACTTTCTTGATCAAGGCTGCTACGGCATCGGCAGAGGTATTGACTCACAGCTCATGGAGCCAATTAAGGTAGAGGGTTTCTCACATCACATGTCAGTCACAAGGAGACGATTCTCATATTTATAAATTCAGCCTGACTTAATTGGTAGGAAAAAAGCACATGATGTCTTTATAATTATCTGGTTTCCTGAACTGGTAATAAAATGGGGTTGGATTTTTGTGTCAATTACAAGTGTAGAAAAACACAATGTGCTTAAGCTAACATCACTGACTGACACTGAGACACAAAAGAAACAGGCATCCTGTAGATGTGCAAGATTCTGCCCAAACGTGAACGATCCAACTTTTGTTTCATTAAAAGATTGTTTCATCTCTGCTTTAAAGGTTCATAGTCCAAAGTCCAAAATAATCTGTATATATCTGTTTATACTAAGCCTTGGTTTAGTTCATTCATTGATTGAAACGAGCTTGATTGTGTCACAGTAGACAGAAGTGGTAATATTCTTTTTTGTACTAGAGGGAAACGAAGTGTTGAAAGAACAAAGCTATGAAATATTAACTATGTGCCTCATGCTACTTTTATATGTTTCCTTGTCATCATGGTGAACTGCACTGTACTCTAGCAACACAGTGAAACTTGATGTATGGAGTATTAGCTACAGGCCACAAAGCCTTCAGATCTGATAGTTCAACAAGTACCTACAAAGGACTGAATACAAAGTGGCAGTCGTCATCTGTCACACTTTAAACCTTGAACCCAGTTGTGAGTTAAACCATACTCAAACATAAGTGCTGCCTGGATTTTTTGCATAATACCTATCCTTTCTAAGTCTGTTGAAGCTATGCAACGGTCTAATGTCTTCCTCTCATGTGGTTACACTAGACAAATTGTTTATGGATAATTATGTAATAATACTCATTCATTTTCAGTCACGCTTGATGAGCTGTTCTTGCTCTTTTGGCACAGGCCTGGCGTCTATT
Organism: Pelmatolapia mariae; assembly: GCF_036321145.2. Classification (NCBI taxonomy): domain Eukaryota; kingdom Metazoa; phylum Chordata; class Actinopteri; order Cichliformes; family Cichlidae; genus Pelmatolapia; species Pelmatolapia mariae. Next base: position 3,669,621 of record NC_086243.1, on the reverse strand, counting down.
AGGGGTGAAGTGGTGTTTGATGGAGACACTCGACTGCCCCAAGTTGCTTTAAGAGGCAGATTATCTACTGTCTGCATATTCAGTAGTGCTTTCTACTACATTCTCTGTCTTTCTAAAGTACTTTTAATCGTTTAATATTATTTTAAGTGTTGAACCATAGGCAGTACAAAAAGATGAAGGTAGCTTTCGGGTCTGAAAAGCGAAGCCAACAAAGAAGTGCCTTAAACCTGTGTTCTTTTTAGTGGCCACCAGGGGGGGTGTCTCCTGTGGTCCTTTAGAAGACGATAAGAAAAAGGCCCTTGACCTTGACCTTGGTAAGCTAGTTTTGTAAATTCATTGTAAAATAATGTTATTAATCCTATCATTCATAACATACAGTTTCAAAACACAGAGAAGATGACGGCAAAAATGCTCATCTTCAGGCTTCAGAATGGGACTTGGTCATGCTACCTTTTCTTCGCTTAGTCTTTAGGGGTTAGTGTTAATGATAGAATAGGATTTGGTTCAGTTTTTCATTAAAGTTTTGCCTGGAACTCCCTAATGGAACAATTCTACACTAATAGAAAAAATGTATGAGATTTAATTTGTAATGCGACATCTTGTAGTTTCTGAATATTTGTCAGTTTAGCATGTGGGTAAAACAAAATTCAAGGCTAATGCCACGCAGGTTATTTGGTGACTCAGATGTTAAGATGAAGGTAACACTGCTGGCTGATACTACTAGCACCAAAACATTAGCAGGAGACAGCTGCCTGGGGACTGAGGTCTAAGTCATCATCGCTGGTATCCCTAACCCCTTTTTTGAGGAGGGCAAAACATACTTATTTGCAAAAATTGTAAATAGTTTTTCATGTGTGTCAGTATGAATAGTTGTTTTCTTTGTTTTGTTTGCCAAAACTTGATAAAACAATTAAATAAAAGCTAAATTACATACTCTGAGGGTTAGAGTTAGTGTTAGGGTAAGGACTGAAGTTAGCACAGACGACAACTTTGATCTCAAAGGGTTAAATCGATTATGATTGCTAGTTTGTAGTGGCTTCCACCTCTGTATGTACTCAGTGCTGCTGATCAGAAACACCCTGCTTGCCTTGCCATTTTGGACATGCTCCAACCCAGTCATCTAGCGGTTGTGATTTAGCCTCGTTCCAAAGCAGTCAGGCCTTAACACCTGCACATTTCCTCCACATACATGATATTGGCTAAGAGAACCAACCATCATTTATTACCTAATATATCCAGGACTTTCCCATTCATTGCTGGTCCAAGACAGTCATCATTGCAGTTTAGAGTTCCATGATGTACATACAGGATATTACGAGAGCTATATCCCCTTTTGAACATGACCTTGGTCCTTTGGAAAGGTTACTTCTGCCTTTAGGCAACCATAAGAATCTCTAGTAGATTGTGCCAAGAGAGAATACTGAATTCCAGATGGTTGCACTCCTTGAAGTCAATTTATTCTCACTGCAGTGCACGTGGTGTTTGTGATATGAGTGCAGCACAAAATGTCAGGTCACTCTGGAAACAGCATCATTTGAATGCCTAGAAAGTGCCTGGAAATTTCACTTTGCTGAACAAACCTACAGAGAAATGTAATGTAATACTGACAGCTGATGAAAGAGTTCTATTCCTCCTTACAAAGGTTTGTCCTAGGCAGAGACCATTGCACAACTCTTAAAAATCCTTTTTTACAGCCTACATCAGCTCGCCATGCCGTGGTTCCATGGTGATTTTCCATATTTTTAATGAGCTAACGTTGAGAAGTGTTTGGACTTCATCTTAATTTAATTAATGGTGTGTTGTGGATGTCATTATAATAAGGGCACCATTGCCTTATGCTTTGAGTATTACACAGGCATACAGAGCAATCAAACCTAATGAGTCGCTCTTGGTGACACTTAATACCACCATGCACAAAAGACAGACACTACTCATTTCGCCATGACCATGTTGCATTAAAAGATCCAACCAGTCGCCTTCAGGCAACTTTTGTTGTAATTTGGCTATATATAAATAAAAAATATAGTGCTATATTTCATAAATAAAATTATTATTTTTCTAAATAAAAATCAAATTAAAAAAAAACTTCCTATCCACTCTCTTATATACTTATCTGCCCTAACTTTAAATATAGATATTCTTTAAATGGTAGATATTACATGATGAGATATCCATTCATTCATTTTCTTATTTAGTCTTAATTGGCTATCAGTCAGATCTTTCACTAGTCCATTTTGCATCACTATTAATATAAAACAAGCACAATGTTCAGTGGAATTTATTACTCATCTGGTCAACATCTCTTATACTAATATATTTACTAAATGTGGGACATGTTTTTGACAAGTTACTTTCACCTCAGATAATTTAGTGATATATGTGCTACATGTGCACAGTCACCTAAAACATTCACAGTCTACTAGGGATGGGAATTGATAAGGATTTAGTGATTCCACAATTTCACTTATTCATTTAATTCCTTATAGATTCTCCTATCGATTCTTATTGCTCCATTTTGAGAGTCACCACCATGACTGAGCAGCACAGACATTAGATTCTTGCAGATGAATTACATGCTGTGGGTCAAATGTTTGTGCCTGTTGGAGGTTTTTCCCCTCTTTGGTGTGATCAGTGTTGGGGTCATTACTCACAATAAGTAATTATTACACATAATACACAGAACACTTTTGTAAAAAGTAACACAGTACTTGACTTAATTACTCTCAGCAGAAAGTAAGTCATTATGCCGCTTGTTACTTTACGTTCATGTTACTCTGTAGAATCACCTTCTGACACATTGTCTAATAATTACTATTTATACCATCATACCATCAGTCCCACACACCAACACCAATCCCTATCCTAATGAGGATACACATATGTTTCTCCTAGTATTTAAATATGAACAAAAAGAGACTTTAAAGTAATCGTGACAGTAATTTTACATTAGAAACATGAACAGGTAGAAATGGATCTGACTGCTCATCTGCTTCTCACCTCTTGAAGTTCAGTGGTTGCTGGCCTGGGGTATTCACTCAGCTTTAACATCATGCGGGTTCTTGAATAACTTAGGGTTAGCATGTTGTCTGTGCAGGTCCTTACAAAAAACTGAAGTTATGTTAGCAGTAAAATGTGGGTATTTCTGTCCTGGATGCAATTTACGGTCATGCTCTTGTCCTTTTATGCAAGAAAAATGAAAGTAATGTTCATATCTGTGCTGTAGACCAGCGGTCCCCAACCTTTTTTGCGCCACGGACCGGTTTATGCCCGACAATATTTTCACGGACCAGCCTTTAAGGTGTCGCGGATAAATACAACAAAATAAAACTAGTACTGGTACCGAAAAAAAGAAGATTTATTCATAGCACACGTGAAAAGACCCAGGAAAACCGAGTTAACGATAAAAACGATAACAAAATAATGCTGAAAACCGATAAAAACCCTGAAAACCATACATTTCACACCTGAGCCTCAACTCTCGCGGCCCGGTACCAAACGACTCACGGACCGGTACCGGTCCGAGGCCCGGGGGTTGGGGACCGCTGCTGTAGACTGTGTCACTATTGTCACACGAACTGAAAACGCCTAATTGTAATGCAAGTACAAGGGGAACTGATAAGCGGGATCAACGGGCAAGCAGACAAATAATTCTGGGAACCTGTTCTGGATTCCCATCCCTGCATTCAGTACAGCAGTGTATATTGTTTCATATGCAAAACTAATTTTGTTAAACGGTTATTATTCTTATTTGTGAATACAAGAAGAAGAAGAATTCTTATTATTGTCCTTATAATTAATGGGAATAACAATCCTCTTATTGTTACTTATTTTGTTTTTGTTCTGTTTTTTGAATTCCAGTAACAACAAGAAAAATGGAGGCAAGCAAGAACCTTAAAAATATATATAGCACTAGATATTCCAGAAATTTCAATCCAAGAACATTTAGCCTTGTCTAGTATTCTTTATGAATGCCTTGCATGCGTTTTCAGCAGAGTAACCGTTGCTATGCCTCAAATTAGTTAACACAAGATGAGGAGATGCTGCAGAATGGGTGGCACTTATGTTAATCCCATTGTAGAGACATTGGCTGCAGTTCATCCGGAGATGCTTCAGAGGTCACTTGCAAGATAATTCTTCATGAATAGAAGTTAATGGAGCTAAAGGGCTACATTAAAAAAGGCCAGAGTGTGTTGTAGGTTTTGCAAATATACTATTAAATATATTTTAGGATTTAATACTTATGCCCTTTTTGATCTCTTGTTTTTGTTTTTTTGACAAAGAAGCTCATTTGTCCATAAAACACTAGCTAATGTATGCTGATCCATCTCTTAACAATAATAACAGGAATAATTCGCTACAGTTACAAATATGTAGTGACTTGCATTACAAAGTTAAGTGCAAGTTAGCGGATAAGAAGGAAAAAAAATAATGTGTTTTCTTGCTTTAATCATCTGGTTTCAGTTTATTTGCCGGGAGGAGTGAAATGGTTGAGTGATCTACAGGTTTTGAGCGGTGAAAATATTTCTTTTAATTTTTATTGCACAAAAGTAGAAGATAAGAATGCAAAGTGCTTCCAGGACAGATATAACTGCATTATACTGCTAACACAACTTTGGCTAATGCTAACAAGATGCTAGTCAAGAATACAGCCTATCAACATGTAATTAAGGCAAGTGATAAGCAGTTAGACTTGCAGCATTGTAGACTCCATTTCTACCTGTTCATGTTTCTAAAGTAGACTCACTACAGTACAGTGGCATTTCAAGTGTCGTTGGTCTGGTTTTTTAACTTTGCTTTGTATTGTTGGTTTTGTTGGTGTGTGGAGCCATAGCCTAAGGTTTATAGTGTTAACTAGTGACAATTACTTTAACATGGTCATTTTAGGCAGCAGCATGAATAACTATCCCAACACTGCTCACAACTGAAACTTCCATGTGTGTGCAAGAAGTAGCTGGTTGTGGTGTTTGAAGGCAATGCTATCACACGGCTGGTGATGGGACATCCCCAACACTAAAACTGAAAATGGGCCTAGATCTGTTAAAAACATGATGAAAATGTCCAGAAGATTTCCAGATTGTTGGCTAAAGTTCCATTGGGCTGCATGCTGTTCTGTCCCAAACCCCATGTCTGCAGTTCAGAGTTGTCACATTGTCATCTGTTGTTAAAATGTCAGCTATATTTGGCCCCTGTATAAATTAATTGAACCTCAGTTAAAGTAATAAGTGTAATGAAAGGATTTGATTCAGTAATTCATGTCAAGTGGATAAAATCTTTGCACAGGGAAAATGCGAAAAGCGCAAAACAATTTAACTGAAGGCACAAATTTAATGGAGACAAGAGTGCAAGGTTCAGACGTAAATTCTTTTGGGTGGCACTTCACGACGTCACTGTGGTAAATTTTATTATGTAGTTTGTCTGCTTTTGTGGCCAGTCACTGGCTGATACAACAGGGAGACAAGTCTCACCAGGATGATTACAGTCTTCAGCGTGTCTTTCGCCATGTATCAACATGTGAACACTGGCTGTCATTTGGCAGACGAGTGACTGTGGCAGCCATTGATCTGTTGCTTGCGCGCATGTGTGCATGCATGTTCCCCACATGTGAGTATGCAATCTTTGTCTTCATGTGTGTATGCCTGTGCATGTTTGTCACTAGGGGTTGGATGCTGAAATCTCGCTCCAGCGAATGAGGGAATATTCCTGGCTGTCATGTGACTGTGTGATGTCAGTGAGAGAGAGAGAGAGAGGAAGAGAACAGAGATAAAGACATAGGGAGAGAGTGTGAGCGAGTGAGAGAGAGAGAGAGAGCAAGGTGCAATTTACCCCCACAGCTGATCAGTGCAGTGCTCAGAGAGAAGCTGAGACGACTAGACTCACACACACACACTCACTCACACACACTTCTTTTGCCTCACCTATATGCACATGCACTGTGCACACACACACACACACACATGCACTTTGGGCACGTCAACACACAAACTGGGAGGCATCACTTTAAAAAAGAAAGGATGCATTGCTTCCTCTGCTTTCTAAGCTCATGATACTTTGGATACCGAGGACAGATCTGCCTCCTGGACAAGAGTAAAACGATTCTTACTGGAGAGAGAGAAAAAACTCTGAAGAAGAAAAAAAAACGACACAAAAAAGGACACGCAATACCAGCAGCGATTATTAGTGGCAGCAGCGGGTTTGGACAACCATTCAGTGGGCATTATCAACAGCAGCTGCACCAGCAGCAGCATCAACAACACAAACCTTCCAGCACTCTCTCTGGCGTCAGCGTCCCTGCGCTCCTGGCCTCCTCTCCACTGTTTCCCTCCAGTCCAGTCTCTATGCACCACAGTGACTGGTACTGCCAAGGCCAGATGGCACTGGGGGGGCAGGTTGCCACTGCAGCCCAGGCAGGGTCCAGAATAACTTTGATGGAAGATCAGGTGAAATTAGGGCAAGCCAGGATGGAGGGTACATCATCCAGAGTGATGGCCGAGGCTCCAGGTGCCCAAACCTTCAACATACCGGCACAGAAAATCGACGATGAGGAGTTCAAAGGGGGGAGATTGAGGGAGGGTGGACTTAGGGTGGGGGAGGCAGGAGGGTCATTAGGAAGTGCAGGACAAAGTCCCAACAGCCCCCTGTCCTCCCACTCCTCCCTATCCTCTTCGTCACCCTCACCTTCTCTCTCACCTGGGACATCCATTCTGAATTCAGCCTTGGACCCTAAACCTATACCCAAGCCCAACATTGGCCAAAGTAATCTGCAAGCAAAAAACAAGGCAGGCAACAAAGATGATTTGGCTGTCCAGGGCCAGGGCTCACTTTCTCCTGCAAAACAGACTTCTGGCCAAGGGGAGAGAAGCACAACAAGCCCTTCCTTCACTGGAAGCACCAACTTAAGTCTTGGAAGTCAAGACGATGAGAAGAAATCATCTGGGAACTTACTCGGAAAGCACAGAGAAAATTTTCCTGCAAGTACAACTGGAAACCAAATCCTCAAGCCATATTTAGAAAAGCAAAGTGTTCATACACAACCTGGTGAGACTGCTCTTCCATCTGCTGACTTAACCCTGAGCAAATCTGGTCACACTACTGCACAAACCACAGACCCACCTGCGGCCTCAGCAAACAAAACTACCACTAGTGTTGGACAGAGTGGATTGGAAAGAGAATACTCAAGCCATACTGAAAAGAGAACGTCAGGATCGTGGACATCAGAGGATATTAGTGTTGAAAAAGAGCACGAGGTTGCAAGTCCCAGAATGTGCCGGGATTTAAATGGCGCTGAGGATGGCAGAGCGGGATCGTGTCGGCCATTTAACAGAGAAACAAAAACAAACCATAGTAGTGATGCTCCACAGCGGGCTGCAGTGAGACGGGCAATGTCTGACTGTTCACATCTGTCTGTTCCCATGGTAATGGCAGGGACATACCCCACCAGTATGGGAGGCTCACCAGTGATGGCACCAAATGTGCTGAATTTTGCCATGACAGGAACAGCATGGCTGACCAGGGCGCCCTACCCACACGTGGCTGTCCGGCGCTCACTTACGGTCACGGATGGCACCGAGGCGGCTGCTGCAATGGCGACAATGATGGTTTCCCCATTAATAACATCTCCTGTTTTGCCGTCTTCCCCACCCCCAAAGAGACATCATGGAAGCTGCGAGAGCAATTTTCTAATTCCTGTCCCACCCCCTGTTGGAGCGTCAGCTAACGTCTCTCAAGATAGTAAGCTAAACACAGCGGGTAAGACTTCTTGACTCCCTCTATGTGTGTAGTTGTAGTCACTGGAGGCCATGACTATGCATCAACCAATCAGCACACAGTCACGTGTTTTGCTTGACTGAATAATATTTATGTTCTACAAAAAAAAATCAGTTTATACAACGTATACTTGTCTTGTATATTTCTCTACATTTTGCTGACATCTGGTAGCATGTAAAATGCCTCATCTGCCAGAAGGTGAACTTAATAAGATCCAGTGTTTTGGTTAAAGAATACCATGTTTCTTTGCTTCTGTGTGGCATAGTGAGATTAGATGCTGCTGTACAAACAGAAAAGTAGAAACATGCAAAACCAAAGACTATCGCAGCCATCAAATGGCTCTGTCTTTAAAAAGTCCATCAATGGTAGATCTCACTGTGAGACCTTAGTGACCCTGCATGCTCATTTTCTAATGGCTTGGGTAACGAACGCAAGCCGTTTGCCAGTGAGCACATCCTGTTGTATCCTCATTTGTGACTCCTGTTAATGTTGACTTGAAACTAGTGACTAAACCCACAAAGTCATTAGAAAAAATGAGCTTATTAAGGCCACAGACTTCTATACAAAAATTAAAGTTTTAGGCACTTCTGCTTTGGCTTTATTTATTTCCATGCTGTGTACTTGCATTCTTGAAAAACTGTGACAATGTAGTAGTAGTAGCTACGCCCACTGCTTTCACAAAAATGTATTGCACTTGGTGTGATGGGCATTGCAAACTTGTAGGAGCAGCCCAAGGTAACTAAATTAATAGTGTTACTTCAACCCATAGCCACATTGTATATTGTGGGGCATCCCACACTAGCAAAAGCAAAACCATGAAGACTAAATGTGTAGAGGGTTTTGCCTTGCCAGTAGAGTTTATTAACTTCAATTAAATTTAAAATCTTCCTTAGGGGTTGCATGTCACTGGAGCATTTACATTATACACCTAAATTCGTGAGTAGCAGCAGATCTTTCTTTGCCCTTCCTGCCTCTGCACTTCAACTGACCACATATCATTACAGCACAATTGCATTTGGCTAAATTTAGCTGTCTGCTGTGGCTTCCTTTCAGACAATAAGCCAGAGTGAAAAGAGATGCATTTTACATTTCAGTAAGAGGCTTTATTTCTTTATTAGGCTGCCATATCAGTTTCAGTTTTCACAGAAGCCAGTTTTTATCCACAGCATATATCTAGTGTCATTCTAGTTTATGATAGCAGTTAATCAAGTTAATGAGCTGAGTTGAAAGGAGTGTATGGCAGTTGCACATGTCAATATGTGGAGTAATGAAGGTATGAGAGGGTTATCTTACATGACCACTAACTTAAGTTTGGAATAAATGTATAGCTAAGTTGCATGGCTAGTAAACACACTGAAAATAATGTGGACAGAATGTCAAAGAATAAAGGAAATGACAGCAGACAAGATGAACCTGCTGTTTAACCAGGTTATAAGATTTCTTGCAAAGGGGCAGAAAGAATCACGATGTTGTATTTGAAGTAGAGGTATGATCCATAACCAGGTCAGTGTTACAGTGAAAGCTGTCTGGCCATTAGACGTTTTCCTCCAGGGGACTCATACTATAAAAAAAACGTAAAAGGTTGAGTCTCTTTTAATTGACATCTTCTCCTAACAGGTGATGGAATAAGGCAAATCAGTCTGGGAAATAACATCACATCTTTATCGTGTTTCATCTTATCTGATGAGTGTCTAACATAGATCATGGTGCAGAATTCTTTTATGAGTGCCTAGAGATATTCAAAGGACATTTTCACAGGTTGAGACCGATGATGAAACAAAAGCATGTGAAGAGAACAGGCAGAGGATTATGGGAGAACTCTGTTATAGATAATTTGCTTTTTTATAGCCTTTTATCTATAACAACAAATCATCTATAACAGTGTTCTCCCATAATCTTCTGCCTGTTCTCTTCACATGCTTTTGTTTCATCATCATTGCGGGGTGGCTATAGCTCAGGAGGTAGAGCAGGTCATCTACTGATCAGAAGGTTGGTGGTTTGGTCCCTGGCTCCCCCAGTGTGCATGCCCCAAATTGCTCTCTGAAGGATCCATCGGAGTGTGAATGTGCGTGAATGTTAGGTAGAAAGTACTTAAAAAGCATAGAAGAAAGTGCTTGTGTGAATGGGTATGAATGGGTAAATGTGGCGCTTTGAGTGCTCCGACAGAGTAGAAAAGCGCTATAAGGAGTCAGTCCATTGCATGATATATAGTTCAAAATAATCTTCGTTTATCTCAGTCAGGGCCTTAGTTTACTTGAAGGCTTCTTTTTGATTGGCTGCCCTTCGTGAAAGGTTTGATCAGCCAGAGTTGTTTGCCTGCGATGACCTTTTAAGGCTATTCGCTGTCACTGATGTCATACAGATCCAAGAGTAGGAAAAACTGCCTGAATCATAGTGTTTAGTGCAGTCTAAATCCTGATCCAGTTGCTCGCAGGGATTACTTGTACTGACCTCATTATTTGAAACTGTGTCCATGTTTAATGTGAGTATCAATCATTGGAAGTGTTTGTGTGACAAAACATAAAAGAATAGGCTGAATAGACCCAATCTGAGAATATTTAATATGTACCATTTGCTCTTATTGTAATGGCTTCTGCTGGTTTACTTTTAGAATAACTGCATGCCTCTAACTGTTTAATCCATCCATTCAGTGTGTTGTTTTGTTTTGCAGCCTGCAGTTGACAGAAAGCTGGAACATTGATTAGACATTGACACTGACTGTACTCATTCAAATATAGAGCGGCTATTTCTAGCATTTTGTGTGTGTGCATATTTGTTCATACACACAGTATGTGTGTGTAGGTGAACAGCTTCCACTGACGTGAATCTTTGAGATTCTAAAGGCACACACCCACACAGACACACTCACAACAGACAGCATGTCTGCAACTTAAGGTGCTGTCTTCATTCAGCACAGAAGGGACTCACAGCTACACGTACCACACGCATGACAAAGTACACAACTGTGAAGGGAGGGGGCAGACAAGTGCAAGGCTCAAATCTTAAGCTAACACGACACAGACTGAAAATAAGCAGATATTAAGAACAGTTAGGCTCAGCTAACGGCAGCTTTCATTTAAGACACATCTTTCAGCTGATGGCATCAAAAGCTTCGTTATGAGCTTGGACTCTCAAACAAGACAGCTTACAGCAGCTGCCTGTGGTTTTTAGAGCTCATTCAAAGGACTAGGACTGGTACTTATATAGGTGTTTTGTGCTCGAACTAGGCACTCAAAGCTCTTTTTGGACTCTGCTAAATTTGGTAGTACCAGTGGTTCCCGTTAATAACAGCAAACTAAAGCAGCTGGTTCATCAGACATAACAGCAGCTGGTTTATCTGTAGCCCAAATCAGATCATGGTTTTTGTTTTTTAACTGGAGGTCAGAACAAAATCAAATAAATCAGCAAAACAGTTTTTACATAAAGTAAGTACTTTACTTCCTGGTTTGGTTTGTTGTCAGAAAATCTGGAAATGGCATCTTCTGTTCATGTTTTGTTAGTTTGATTTTGCTAGCTGAATACGTTTTGCTAAATGCTAACAGTTATAACCACAAATGTTACAAAGTCGCTTTTTGTAACAGTGAGGCTAAAACCAATGAGGCACATTATACTTAAGTGCTTTTTAATTTGCAGGGTTAATGATGTGAACAGCATATATTTGGTGGCACGGTGGTTAGCACTGTTGCCGCACAGCAAGAAGGTCCTGAGTTCAATTCCAACATCAGGCCGGGGTCTTTCTGTGTGGAGTTTGCATGTTCTCCCCGTGTTTGCGTGGGTTCCCTCCGGGTACTCCGGCTTCCTCCCACCGTCCAAAGACATGCAGCTTGTGGGGATAGGTTAATTGGATAATCCAAATTGCCACTAGGTGTGAATGTGTGAGTGAATGTGAGTGGGAATGGTTGTCTGTCCCTGTGTGTTAGCCCTGCGACAGACTGGCGACCTGTCCAGGGTGTACCCCGCCTCTCGCCCTATGACAGCTGGGATAGGCTCCAGCACCCCCCGCGACCCTGAAAAAGGATAAGCGAATGGGTGGATGGATGGACAGCATATATTTAACCCATACCGTCATCTTTCATAAGCCTAAACAATTTGTATTGTGCTTCAGTGTAGCCACAAAGCCAGTGAAAGGAGTGAAACAAAGCTCTGATTTATTCCACCTTCATTTACAATTTACAAAATTTCATAAACACAATTTACTAAATTGTTAGTTTGCTACAATATCTGTTAACTGAAGCTCAATTAAGTATTAAATGTAATATCTAGTGTTATTCATTGTTTTAATTATTTTAAATTCAACATTAAATTTTATAATTTGTCCAACAGAAAAAACTAGTACTATATGAGGAAGTCAGGAGCAGTAAAGAAGTATGTGAGGGTGGTGGAGTAAGAGAGTGGTGATGGGTCATGGTGGGGAGGGTATGACATTAGGTATCTACTTTGAGCCAAGGGCGTAGATTTGGTTTTGGCATCGGTGGGGACGGATGAGTCAACCACCGAACCCTGCCCTGTTTCTTTTTTTTTTTCCTTTTTGTCTTTGCTTCTTGATAACAAAAGGAGAAATATATTTGCCTACATATGCTATTCTACATGCTTTTAAGCCATTCAAAATTACAATTCATAGTTTTATGTGTGAATTATATAATGTTAAATTACTATTAAACAAATGACTGACTAAGTATTTTAGACTTTAGTTTACTTCAGCTATATTCCATATAAATCAGGTATCATACAAAAATAAAAATAGCTTCAAATACAGTCATGACAATAAAAGAATATGACTTTAAGGACTTAACAACTTTACTTCAGTTATAATACACCAACATCTCTGATACATTAGCACTAAGGGAACACTGAATGACCTGCTGGTTTTTGTCCATAAAACTACTCATCTAAGATTACCACAAAGTAAAAGATCTCTCAGCAAAATTATGCAACATTTAGGCACACTATTGCCCCGATCAAATCAGTGAGCTGGGATTTTTTATTCTAAACATGAACTACTGTTACAGCAACAGACATGGACTACTGGTGCCACACACAACAACTCAATGTCCACTATGTGAAGGAGCCAAACACATGCCTTCTCCTCTCGTTAACTGAGATAAACTGCTGGCACATTGGTTTTACATCTATACTGTCCAGCCTCTCCTGGTGGACATGGCATACAGCAGCATTGTTTAATCTCATTTGAGTCATTGTTAACCTTAGCCATGTTTTTAGTCTTCTGAGACACTGAAGCTTCTTTCAGCCTCAGTAGATACGTTTTATCCTCAGATTAAAATTATTATTATGTGCGTGATGTGCCTCACCTTTGGCCCTGGCTCTTCCCCTCTGACTGCACTAGGACATATTGCTACCTGATAAAATAACACATTGATTCGTGCCATATAAAAAGTGAGACATGTCAATTCAGATTCTTTGTCAAATATACACTAATGAATCAATTTACATCAGCAGCCTAACAATTGTCATGATAATAAATACTATTTAATCTACAGCACCAAATCATCAGTCAGTCACCTGTGACCTCGCCTCTTCACCTCTGTCCGAGCTACAACATGGCAGAGCTGCCTCTGTCACCTGATAAATAACAGTGAGACATTCCACATACATGCAGTCACACATGTGCTTCAAATACAGTAATGAACCAACAAGTCATCATCCAATTTCACCTGTGATCTTGTATCACCATTGCTCTCTGAGCTTTGTGTTGGTTCTTCTGTCACCTGACAAATAGGACATACATGACAATAAGAATAAAATGTGGAGCTGCTTCAGTGTTTCTGTCAATTTGTGCAGATCTTGACGCATCAGTAATGTTTGTAGGGTGAGTGCATTTTTAAAACAATTTGTGCAAACTGCACTACAAGGTGGAATATTTGCAAAATCAAGATTACCTCATGATATTTTTTCTCAAAAATTAACCCTATGAATATGTCAGTGCCATTAGGATGAAATTATTGTGTCACCAACATTTTAACGTTAGACATATAATTTTAACGGCCTCTGTAAACTAATATCCTGGCTTGCTCGAGGCTGCCGTTTTCTCTGACAGTTTCAATCAAAATTAGAAATGCTACTCTGAGACTGAGATAACTAATAGTGCTGCCTGTTGTGCAGTTAGTTTCCAAAACACGTTATTCATGGTTACATACAATTTTAGACTGATGTGGGCCAAAGCCTAGCATAGCCTGTAACGTTATTATGACGGACACATTTTATGAGTTAACTTGACTTTAAGTAACTTACAGGTTTCTTTGAAAAATACTTTCTTATATCCAGGTTCTTCCTTTTTGCTGCCATCCTCCTCTCCTCCTTGCAGGTCCTCTCAGCGCAGGCTTGCCGCTGCTAAAACTAAACAGAGCTCCCTGAAAGGCACAGCCAATCACATTGGCCATATTTGTCACATGAGGTAGGACTCCAGTAGAGAACGTAATTTAACTCTTTCTGCACCTCTAGGTGAATGAGACGTTGACAGATCGTTTTTTTCTTTCTATCGGGTTTGCTTTTCTTTACTCGAAGAGATCAAATTATTGGTGGGGACAATTCAATAATCGCTGGATATTGGTGGGGACATGTCCCTTCCGTCCATGCCAAATCTACGCCCTTGCTTTGAGCCCATTCTTGTTGGACAGGTTGACAGATGAGGTCAGGCAGGAGTCTCCGTGGACAATGATGTTTGGAGTTTGGAGTTTGTAGACTTCATTGTGATCTGTACTGTAAGCAGGGAGCAGGAGGAAGAGAGCCTGGACAGGTGGAGGTATGCACCGTAGAGGAGGGGAATGACAGTGAGTAGAATCTCTGTGTCTCTTTATGGCCATGTTCTGATTTACACAGCAGTCAGCTGTTTCTTTCTCTCTCTGTTTTACTTACAGACACCAGCATGTGCAGTTGGTTGCTAGCAGCTGTAGCATGGTATGATGGTATAATGGATGATCTGACTTGTTCATGTTGGATGAGTCATATTGCTGGTGTGGCAGGGTGCAGTGATGTGACCGTGAAAACCGAGCAATAAAACCACCAGTTTGTTAATCAGGGTATGAAATATAGTGGAAACCATAGAGCAGTCCTGATGTGTCTGCGGTCCATGTTGTTGAGTTTCACTGAGTAACTAAAGAATAATTTTGATGGTATCCTTTGTTCTCTGTATTTGACATTTTAGTCAGCAAATTGTATGCTGTGATCTACAAACACATATATCACCACAATGCAGTCCAGCCAACAAACACTAGCAATCTGAGATCCTAAAAGCAGATATAAAATGGATAACACACAGGTTTCTACATACATAGCATTGCTGAGACAGCACAGATCCTCTTTGCCACCACTTTCCACATAAAAGGCTCCTTTGGTTCGCCTCCCACAAGAACACCTTTCTAGCACATTTAATACTTGCAGCATGTAGGTCAGATGACATATATATATATATACCACCTTTTTCACATTCACTAAGGAATAATTCAGGTAACATATAACTAGTAAACTCAGCTGAACAGCTAAAGGTAAACATTCAATAGGTCTCAGTCACACAGGCATAGAGACTGGTCAGTGACCCTCGGGCAACCTCTGTTCACTAGAGAAATAAAAGACAAATGGCAACACCAATGACAGCAGACCAGATAAGCTTGCTGTTTAGCAAGATTACATACAGTCAAGACTACCTACAAAGAGAAGATAGCGATGGCAATAATATATTTGTAAGAGAAGCTGGATCGAAAACAAGGCTGATCCTACTGTGAAGGCTGTCTGGCCAAAGGATATTTTCCTCCAAGGGGATTCAGATTTATTCTGGATGTAATTCATTTTCATTATTTCTAAGGTTAAGCCTCTTTTAATTGTCATCTACTTCTCTAGTTTGAGATGTAATAAGGCAATTCAGTGAGGGGGAATGGGTTTTCTTCATCATTGGGTTTCATCTCATGTCTAGCAGATATGATCTTGCACATTGGTTGATGAGTGTCCGGATGTATTTTTCACATGTGAAGACTGGGGCTTCAATGGCGGTGCAGATCAACTTTTTCTGGGGAAATCTGTTTTGTCCATAGAAGCCCATAGTCTATAGATGCGAAAAATGAGGACATTTGTGTTTATTTCTTGCAACAATGCTTCAGACACTAAATTTTATACCATTGGAAAGCCTGTTTGTTTCCCCTTTTTATGGGTTGAGGACCAGAGTTGAGTATTTGGGTCGCACCCATGAAAAACTCAATCTTGTCTGCCAGTGCCATTGTTTCGTTTACTGGATTGGATGATTGAAGTCTGAAGAAAGAGGACATATTGGCAACGATTTATTCATTTAACGATGGGGGCCTCAGTAGCACGTGGAAGAACATTATGCAGCCACAGCCTGGCACCTCCTCCTTGTGCTGGTCACCAGCTGTGTGACCAGCATTTGTTTTAAGTAAGCCAGTGTGGTTGTACGTGCTATACCTCCCACAACCACTTGCCACCTGGTTGTGGACTACACACTTTGGTTACCAGGATATCACAAACCAGTCTCTAGGCTTGTATGAAGAAGGTTTTAAGAAGGTTATTTAAAGCCACAGAAAGCTTGTCGCTGAATCTTGTGCTTCGTATTGCTGAACTATCACTAGTAAAGTTCTATTGTGGCTAAACGCAGGCACCACAGAAAAGGAATGTGTGGCATGAAAAGGACAGTATGTGTGCCTCTGCTCCATTGATTTTGATCTAATTGATCAAACTGGAACGTGTTAATGAAGTGTGCTGCCAACTCAGTATTCTTTTGCACTGGCTGGATTTCACTGTCTGTGAGAAGTTTCTATAACACTCAGTGTTGATTTCTGCCTTTATTGAAAGACTAAAAAAAGAGGCTGAGTAATATTGTTTGGAATAAGAGACACATTTTATGGACCTTTGCTGTTCACTGAAGCTGAAGAGGTCAGGATGCTTCATTTCTTCTGTCATCAATTCCTCCTTTTAGTTTGTTTGCTGCTATATGAATGAAATGGATAATATTGATTTATTTTCACCAAAATCAGACCGGGCCAAAGCTCTGCAATAAATCTCGGCCATCAAGGCCATTAAAATTAATGAAACAAAGTAGGCCTCTTTAAGAAGCGGCTGCAGCAACTTATGCGTTTGCATTAACATTAGCTTAACCTTCCAGGGCAGGAAGTGACTTCATTTACAGTTTGATAAGCCACCACAAAATAAATCACTGGGGCTGACAACCAGTAAAAAGAGAGAAGCAGCAGGATAAATAGGACAGTAGCACTGAATGCTGAACATACTGTGGCACCTTACCGGCACACGTGAGCCATTCATGTGGCAACTTTCTGTGCTCATTACTGCTTGTGCCTGATTTGATCTCTACTGCAGGCTAGTTTGCAGCTCCAGTTAATAGCAACATAAGAAAATGGATCTTTTTTCATGGCATGGATGCTGCTTGATTGTTGGAGAAAGCACAGCAGCAGCAAGCTGCCATCGGTTGAAAGGAGGAACAGCGGTTATCGCACAGTAAACAGGGGGCAAGAGGGGGGGAGGCATTAGGGTACAGCACAGCCAGGCCTTTCCACTGTCACAGTTACATAAGATGTGTCTTGATGGCAACAAAAGGCCTCTGTCGTTTTCTGCTCCCAGCCCTCAGCCCCGCCGGCTGTGTCCTTAACCCCATCGACCTCATTAACTATTCCCCTCTGCTCTCCTCATGTATCCCTGTTTACTTTCTTTCTTTCACTTTATTGTCCTTTTTCCTCTGTGGATCAGTTATTACCGCCAAAGGTGCTTCATAACCATGTCACACACTGAAAAACACTGCAATTTATGTAAACACGAGTATTATTACAGTGGCAGATGTTCATCTTTAACATGTTTAAAGTTTCAAATAATGTGGAAATTTTATGTAGAAGTATCCCTTTAGGCCAAACTTCAGGTGTTTTTTGTACTCTTTGTTCTTCATGATGTCATTCTGTCATTCTCGTAGCAAGAAAAACACGCCACATTTAATTTGAGGATTTTCACTCTTGGGAGAGGTGCTGAAGATAGTCTATTGATGAATGATTACAAAAA
The DNA here is from genome assembly GCF_036321145.2 of Pelmatolapia mariae. Lineage (NCBI taxonomy): Eukaryota > Metazoa > Chordata > Actinopteri > Cichliformes > Cichlidae > Pelmatolapia > Pelmatolapia mariae. The sequence continues at coordinate 3,651,828 of NC_086243.1, read as the reverse complement.
TGTATTAGAAAATTACACTCAGTGATTGCCATATCATCCTCAGCGATGGTAACCAGATACGGAAGAACTGTGCCCATAACACAGCCCTCCTTTCACTGTTGTTGGAAATCATTTTTTTGGTCTCCATGTTCCACCATAACTCAGATCACAGGGCGCAAGCTATTTAAGTATCTCCCAGATTATTAAGGACTCAGTTGGTGGTAGAGCTCTGCTGTTGTGGAATAATTTATTAAGATCACCATTGAGACCTTTAAATCGAGACTAACAACCTATTAATTTCACTTGCAAATGCAGCTTTAAAACCTTCCTGCTGGAACCTCATTTTGTGTTTGTTTTAGTTTTATTCTCCAGTCTGTTAGAGTACTCTGCACTTTGTAGTTATTAAGCATTTAATGATAGATGGTGTTTCTTAAAAGAAACGGTTTAGATATTTTGTAATGCTAAATATGCAGTGATATTTTGTATTTTTTATAAACAGTACAATACAAATAAAGACAAATAAAATCTAATTATAGATGAATCATAAGAGAGATATAAATCATCTAGTTCATAAAAAAGATGACAGATCGACTCTTAAAAAGGGTTCAGGGTTGGATAGGGTTCGACCCCTCTGACATGGATTATTGTGAGGATACAGCCTCACCATTGCAAGCTCTTACATAAGGCAGTGCAATAAAATAGATGGTGCTGGCCTGTTTACCAGCCAGACCCAGAATCATCTGCTGCCTCGACCTACATAAAACCTTCCATGTGGACATTCAAATCTATAAATAACAAAAGTGCAGTTGCAACCAGAAGATCATTTGATGTGATGGATTTTGTTGGTGAACACAGCCTTCAACATTAGCGCTGTGTCATCATTTAGGTGCCACACTGGATTAAAATTTGTGCTCAAGCTTGGTCCTGTTTGTATGTCACTGTATATTCTTACATTTCACAGGACAGAATAATCTTTATCATTTCACAGACATGGTTTCTTCATAGCCTCAGATGGCCTTTGCTTACACCGATATGACGAGGGCCATTTAACAAATAATGAGTGCACATTGTTAGTGCCAGAAAAAGCTCAGAGAAGATCTGGGATGGGTGGATAAGTCAGCAAATCTCTTACCAGCATTCAGCTTTGGTTTCTTTTACTCATTACTACATTTGTCTTTTATTTTATTTATTTTTTTCAGCAGCAGGCCCCAACCCCTGGGCCACAGACCGGTATCGGTCTGTGAGTCGTTTGGTACCGGGCCGCGAGAGTTGAGGTTTTCAGTTTATGGTTTTCAGGGTATTTATCGTTTTTTATCATTAACTCAGTTTCTCTGGGTCTTTTCCCGTGTGTTATGAATAAATCTTCTTTTTTTTGGTACCAGTACTGGTTTTATTTTGTTGTATTTATCCACGATAAATACAATAAACGGACTGGTTTATTGTCAGACATAAACTGGTCCGTGGTGCAAAAAAGGTTGGGAACCGCTGGCTTAAAACATACAGAATGTTTTAAATTATGCCTGGATGATTGATTTGTGAGACTGATTTTTATTTAACCTTGTAGAAAGTAAAATGTTAAAACAGATTTATGGTTTCTGCTCAGATAGCACTTATCTTAAATCAGAATCAGAATCAGCATACTTTATTAATCGCTAAGGAAATTATGTGGGTTACAGTTGCTCCAGTATAAATATCAGTAAGATAAGCCAAAATAATCACTATCAGTAAGACTATTTAACAATACAATATGTTACAGATTTAAGAAATTTAAGAAATAGTACAATATATACAAATCACTCAATAATAAATATCAAGGATTGACGGAGGTGATTATAAATAAATGTCAAGAATGTTGACAGCAACATTGCTGAGTAGAAAAGAGCATGTGCAAAAAGGATGTAACTATTGCAGTGTTTACAGTGTGTTAGATGGAGGAGCTGTACAGGGAGATGGCCACAGGCAGGAATGATTTCCTGTGTTGTTCAGTGGTGCTTTTTGGTAATCTCAGTCTGTCACTGAACGTGCTCCTGTGACTAGCCAGCCCGTCATGGAGTGGGTGGGAGGTATTATCCAGCATTGTCTTTATCTTGGACAACATTCGCCTCTCCGACACCACCTTAAGGGAATCCAGCTCCATCCCCACAACATTACTGTCCTTGCGGATCAGTTTATTGAGTCTGTTGGCATCTGCGACCCTCAACCTGCTGCCCCAGCATGCAACAGCATACAGGATAGCACTGGCCACAACAGGCTCACGGAAAATCCTGAGCATTGTCCAAAAGATTGATTGTTGAAGGACCTCAGCCGCCTCAGAAAATAGAGATGACTCTGGCCTTTCCTGTAAAGTGCAGTGGTGTTTTTTTTTTTTTTTTAAAGCTAGAGATATAGAGATTTTGAGAATATGAACTAGACTGCACCTAATGTACATCCTCCTTTTGCTTAGTGCAAAGCAGCTTTCAAAATCATGTTGTAAGTTGAACAGAATCTTGATATTTGATGACATTTATTAGAATTTTGTTACAATTTTGAATTTATATATGTGGGCTGTTTTGTCTCCAGTCACATCCTGTTACTCGTTATGCAACAGGGTTTGTTAAAATAGTCTGACGCTAATGACAGCATTCTTTCTTTCACAGTTAAATCTGACAACAAGGACAAGCAGGAGAAGACAGACATCGTGTCTGGGAAAACGGACAAGATTGACAACTTTGACAAGAAGGAAGAACAGCAGAAGGACTACGGCCCAGACAAGAACCAGAAGTCTGAGAAGATAATCAAAAACGAGGAGAAGCTAGAGAAGATGAACGCGGAGAAAAACAACAAGGCCAATGAGAAGGCGGAAAAGGTGGACAAGCCGGAGAAGACCAACAAAGATGAGAAGAAGGAAGAGGAGAAGAAGCCAGCTGAGAAGAAGGAGGAGAAGGGAGTGAAAGGGACGGCCAAGTCTCCCACAGGGAATGGTAGCAAGACCCTGCCGAGCCCTGACAGCAAGAGCAAGGTGGGTCACATACAGACACGCATAAAGAGAATAATTAGTGTCATCTACGCACATTTCCAGCACGCAAACTGCACAGTCATCGTGGCAAAAGCAGTCACCTGATAATTACAAGTCTGACCTCCCACAGTTCCAACGAAAGCCTGTGAAGTGTCCTTGAGCAAGACACACAATTGCTTACAAATGCTGCAGAAGCTGATCACAGAAATCACAGAAACATATTTCCTTTATCTCTTGTGTGTGTGCTAGGGGAGGTCTGTGTGTGTCTGTCTAAAGTCTTGGTCACACCAGTATTTTACCTTCTGAGGCCCATGTCATCATAGGTGGTAACCCTAAGCTACCTTGGTGTGAATAGCGTTTGATGTGCGCCAGTTAGAATAATTGTTTTATTTTCTGATTGACAGGACTACATTACACACACGCGCGTGCACACACACACACAATTACAACCATTTTGAGTTGCAATTTCACACACACACACACATATATATATGTATATATATATGTGTGAAATTTCACTGCAACTCAAAATGGTACTCAGTAGTATGCACATCCCCCGCGTGCTTGTGTGCATGCTGCCAATGAGATGGTATCCTGGGGGATCTCCTCCCAGATCTGGACCAGGACATCACTGTGCTTCTGGACAGTCTGAGGTGTAACCTGACGATGTCGAAGGGACTGAAACCTAATGTCCCAGAGGTGTTCTGTTGGATTCACGTCAGGTGAGCGTTGGGGTCAATCATCCTTTACTCTCCAGGAACTGTTTGCATACTCTTACCACTTGAGGCCTGGCATTGTCGTCCATCAGGAGGAACCCAGGACCCACTTCACCAGCAGTGGGTCCAAGGATTTCATCCTGATACTTAATGGCTGCCAGGGTGCTGTTTCCCAGCCTGTAGAGGTCTGTGCCTTTCTTCATGGATATGCCTTCCCAGAGCATCACTGACCCACCACCAAACTGATGTTGAGCAACATGTTGAAGAATATTACAGACAGCAATATCTCTCCCTTAGAGATAGGGTGAGAAGTTCAGCTATCTGGGAGAGTCTCAGAGTAGAGCCACTGCTCCTCCACATCGACAGGAGCCAGTTGAGGTGGTTCGGGCATCTGACAAGGATGCCTCCTGGGTGAGGTGTTCTGGGTATGACCCACTGGGACCCAGGACACGCTGGAGAGATTATATCTCTCTGGTGGCCTTGGTGTTCCCCTGGACAAGCTGGAGGAGGTGGCTGGGGAGAGAGAGGTCTGGGCTTCTCTGCTTAGGCTGCTACCCTTGCGACCCGGCCCTGGATAAGCGGAAGAAGATGGATAGATGGATGGACAAACAGTAATACAGCCCACTAGAGGACGTCAGGCCCTTGAGCCATCCAGTGTATTTCTGATTGTTTGGTCAGAAACATTCACACCTGTGGCCTCTGGGGGTCATTTTGTAGTTCTGACAGTGCTCGTCCTATTCCTCCTTAGACAAAGGATCAAATGCCGGTTTTAATGATGGCTTAAGAACCAACCCTTTTCAGCTCTTCTAGAGTAACTGCCTGTTTCCTGGAATCTCCTCTATGCTCTTTAGACACAGTAAACCTCTGGCACTGGCATGTATTGATGTGCCATTCTGGTGGAGTTGGATAATCTGTGCTACCTCGGCAGGGTCCATTTATTGTCTCATACTAGTAATAGTTACACTGAGCCTAGTAGTGACAAAAAAAATGTTCTTGACAAAAAATATCTTGACCTGTAAAACCATTTGTATTGCCTCAGGTTGTCTCATTGTTTCCCCTCTATTGAACCTGTTTCATTAATCGGTTTTAGCTGCTTTACTGTTAATGAAACAGGTGTATACATACAGAACAGAATTATATACATAATAGACTATCACCTTTGGAGTAAATGAGTATAAATTTAGGAGTAAAGAGAAAAACCCAAAGAACTTTAGTGACCAACTGGCAAATAAACCGCTTCCATACTGACATGTTCCCAGCAGGTAGCATTTAAGCTAACTGTTTACGTTAAAGCCACGAGGCCAGAGAGTTTTCATACAACTTTCTACATCATAAGCTTACACAAATGAAACTCACTGTCCACTAACTGCATGCTAGCTGACGTGTTTGTGAATCTGTCCAGTGTCTGACATCGAATTTCCATATTACATGCAGCTGTGGGCTACTGCTCATTTTATCTCATTTGAGGCCTGTAATTTCATTATTTAGTAATCATGACCTTTCTAAGCTGGTTATAAATTGCTTAGTCAGTTTTATAATTTATGGCCTGTTTTATGATTATCTATGGTTGCTGGCTGGGCTGCTATATCACGCTGTCATTGCAGTCATTGCTGAGTTCACTGCAGCTTTTTCTTTTTCTATCTCTGTCTTTCTTTTTATTCCTTACTTTTCTGCGCTCTCCTCCTTTTTTTACTATTATTTTGGCTTCTTTAATTTCATAATCACCAGCCTAATGCAGGTTCCACCAAACCAGATTCTGCCAAATCACGCCCATCCACTCTCTCCACAAATGGCGAGGCCAACTCGGCCAAACGCCCCTCCCCCACCACTGCTTCAGCCAATAAAAAAAGCCCTGTACCCAAGGCAACTACACCTACTGCTGCCAAGCGGCCGCCAACAGCAACTAGCTCTGCTAAGGCTGCCAAGGTAAGTATATGACACAAGGTTACATGTATTTCTTCAGTGCAAGCTATGTCTTTATTTGGTAAAGACTGGATGACTCTCAGGCTACATTAATATCTAGATATGTCTTTCAGAGTTATAAAGTAGGATCCTTACATGCCATTTCACATTTTAAAATATATATTTCACCCGTACATGAAAGATCGATGTAACCACCACTGCCCATTAGATTATGGCAGGGGCCTCCAACTCCAGTCCTCGAGAGGTACTGTCCTGCAGCTTTTAGATCCATCCTTGTTCCAACACACCTGAGTCAGATTAATGGCTTGTTACCAGGCCTTTGCCAACTTTGATGGCACACTGAAGAGGTAATTCAGCCATCTGATTCAGCTGTGTTGGAGTAGGGATGCATCTAAAAGCTGCAGGACAGCAGCTCTCGAGGACTGGAGTTGAAGATCCCTGGATTATGGACTCTGAAATTAAACATACTGTATAATCCTGTGGTCATGCTATTAATAATGTCCTCTTGTTGGCCATGCTTGGATGACACAGGTCTTCCACTGATTGAGAGCGTTTTCATACAAATCTCTTGCCTACTATCATTTTAAAAGCCCTGATTGTTCCATGTGGTTCCAGATATCAGCCACCATCTGTCGCAAATGTCCTTTTTAATCTCCCAGTGTTAAAACCTTAGCCTCCTCTTTTCTCTTGTCACTTTCATTTTCTACTTGCATTTGGCTGCACTATAAAAGCCTGGAAAACACTCCTTATGCCCACAGCAGTCATACACAAAGTCATACACATAAAATTCAGGAACACAGCTGTTTATCTCTTCTTTGGTTTTTCTTCAGACTCCAGAAAATGGGGAAAAACGTCCACCTGTGCCAAAGGCCACGCCCGCTCCCCGTACAACTGCCAGTAAGAATGGCTCCTCTGCAGCTGCTGCAGGCAAGACTGCAGGTACGAGGATACAGTGCAGCATCAGTTCCTTTGCTGCACCTGCAGCATATCTGACTGTACCGGTTTGCATGATATGAAATAAGATAAGATAAGATAAGATCACCTTTATTAGTCCCACACGTGGGAAATTTGTTTTGTCACAGCAGAAAGTGGACAGTGCAAAGTTATATAGCAAAAATTAGAGAACACTGGAATACAATAAGAATAATATACTGTACACAACTGTACAGAATAGAATAGAATAAAATACTATATACAATAGAATCTGCCGTTCCTTACAGTATCTCAACATATCCTCTGCAACAGGAAACTTCACTTGCTGCTCTAGCTCAAACAGTGACTTACATTGCACACTGGCGCTGCTCCAGGCTGCATCAACAGGCTAACTGAATTGCTACCATATGTTAGACTTAATCAGATTCAAGTGCTGGCTTTTGAAGAGCCCAACTGGTATTTTCGTCTGCACATGACAAACAGTATCTCACCTCTCAGAGCAAGGGAGATATGAGCTTTTTGTGTGTACCCTCACACAATATGATTCAGTCACCCAGTTCACAGCAATAGGTGTTATGTGCTGCAGGGTTTATGTTTCATTTTAGCTGCATGAGTGCTCCATTACATTTTGAGACTTTTGCCCCAGTGTCAACAGTTACGTCCAAGTCCATGATGTTTCTGTCACATCACAGCAGTATTACATACTGTGGCTTTATCAAAAACTGTACATACTGTTACTGGAAACTCATGTTATGCAGTTAACAAACTTCATGTCACCAGAAGTTGTTGAGTTTCTGTCTCATTTTGCCTTTAAGCAGTCAGCTCTGCAATATTGTAGAAAAAGAAATATGTATGGGCAAAACATATCAGTTAAGTAATCACATCCTTGCCAATAAAACCTAAAAGTAGGTGTGATAAATTCAAACTACAATATATAGAAACATATAATATAGTGATAAACAATAGTGTGCACTCACAAAGCTTAATTAAACACAATATTAACAAAACATTTTTAATTTTAGTCTTTGATTATTTGATCAGTCTGTAAATCAGCTGATTTGGTTGTCGGGTCTGTGTAATCATATCTATTCTAAATGGATTTTACTTTGCCTAAATATTGCATGTAAATATAAATATTTGAAATACTACAAAATAAACTAAAATGATCAAAACTAATCCGAAAAGTAACCAAAACCAAACGACACTAAAAAAAAAATATCGACTGAAAACAAAAAAAAAATTATAATAATAATATTTTTGGTCATTACAAGATGTGACAAGTTCATCCAAGTTTCCTTGTCTTTCGGAAATAACAAGTAAGAAAACAACTCTACAGCAAGGTAAGAAAGGCAGAGCCGTGATTTAGCACTTCTAAATTTACCGTGTGTTAGTACGGTTAACAGTTTTCTGTAACATCAGCTAGACAGGAGGTGACAACAGCAGTGAATGTACATGTCTATTCTTCACTCTCTTTATAGCTTTGATTTGGTGTCCACAGACTTGAGAATAAACAAATACCTCATGAGATGCTGAATATTGAAGTCTCAGCTCAAGCTAGTCATTAATGTTGTCTGTCATATTATTGGATCATTACTATAATTTAATGTGAAAAGAAGTGTCCTATTCAACAGGGTGTACATATATATATATATATATATATATATATATATATATATATATATATATATATATATATATATATATATATACATATATATACACCTTTCATGCTCACTTTTCCACTCTTTTTCACTTAACCTAATATATATTCTATATTCCTTTTCTTCCTCTTCTTTCTGGAGCATTAAAATAAGTACCCTAACTCCTCGCAACCTTAAGCCTTAATTTTGGAACGGCTAGAGGGGCGCCACCTGAGGCTGGAAATGCCTCATTATTTTTTTTGTATCACTACCTAAAGATTATGGTGAAAAACTGTTTTCTGTTTTCCACTTACAGCCAACAAGAACGACAAGACTGAGAACAAGACCAGTGAGGCCAAGAAACCCAAGACTACACGTAAGAAACATAAAATACTTAAAATGACAGGTTAATTTTGGGGGGGGGGGGAATACACAAACTTACACAAAACACACGTTTTCATGCAGTTGTAAGTTAGTTTCACAGACATCCATGACTACAAAAACTCCTTGGGTATTTCCAGTACTTCTTCTACCAGTCAGGTCCCTGTATCTACTTTAGGACCACTTTGAGGTATTTTATCAAAGCAGGGACCAGCATGGTAACACAAAATTCTGGGCCCAAACGTGGGAGAAGGCAGCCCGAAAATTTTGTCCCCCATGATTTTATTCAAACACTGGCAGAAGTGTCACAACACTGGTAGAACTGGGGTAATATAGAGCAATAAGTATGTTAGATTAAATAATTAAGTGACATATTTTATTGTATAAGTGTTAAATGTAACAGAGAGAAAACCCCAACAATCAGACAAACCCCTGTGAGCAAGCACTTGGCAACAGTGGGAAGGAAAAACAATGCATACTTTCATAAGAAGTAAATGACATAGTGGTAGGCTTTTACATTTTCACAAATTTTACTATATTATACTAGAATATAAATTATTATACTATTATAGTGATATATAAATTATACTTATTATACTTTCTGTTTCTCTGTAGCCCGTCCTCGCCCAGCCTCAACCGCCGCTCCTGCTACCCCGGCTGCTTCCACCAATGGAGAATCCAGTGCCACTCACCGCCGTCGGGTCATCACCAAACCCCCTGTGCCCAAGCAGACTCCCCTGGATAAGAAACCAGCCGTTCCCCGTGCTCCCCGCACCCCCCGACCCATCAATGCTCCGACACCAGATCTAAAGAACGTCCGTTCCAAGATTGGTTCTATTGACAACATCAAGTACCAGCCTGGTGGAGGAAAGGTAAGACAAAGAGACAGCACAAGAGAGGACTATGAATAATTCAGGACAGTGATGTACCTGTCAAGATTCATGAATGAATGCTTTTCTTGTAACAGCGAATGATTTGGCACTGGGTGGTTTGTACTTTAAATAGCGCATGTGTGTTATACAGCATAATAACATGAATTAATTCCTTTACTCTGGGATTGAGATTGGATGTCAGAATATATTTAGTTTAACCTCTGCATATTTCGTAGTTAATTTGCAGCTTTTCTTTTTAATTCCTGGTCATTCTGAAACAGATAACATTTTTAAATCGATAAAAGTAGTGTTGAAAAATGTTGAATTCAAAGTATTTCAAGTGTTTTGCCTTAAACTTAACTGTATAATAGGTCCTGGTACAAACTCTCAGAACAGTACTGCAAATCTTTCTTGCAGTAGAAGTAGATTTCCTGAAACATTGTAAATGTGTTCCTGGATCCTCATAATTCTGTACAAACAATGTCTGTGCCTGGAGTGCAGAAACGATCAGATGACTGCATGCTCTGACTCTGCGGAATACACTGGATTCAGTTATATTTGCAGTGCCGTACAGCAGTGCCATTGGCACGGTGCAGCTATGGTTAGACCTACAGTAGAGAAGAACACTAGTAAGAGAGAAAAGCAATCCTCACATGAGCTACTGAGTGGATATAATTTGACACCATTTGAAATAACAATAACTCAGAAACGTCACTTCTGCACTGTGGGCATTTTAAAGGGCGTGTACATGTTAACTGAGAAAATAGCAACTTTACAACTCTATATTCGTTTTCCAGCTTCCATCTAACATCAATCTTTTAACCTATTCCTCTTTCTGAAATATCCACTTTTTAACAGCATCTTGCTGCAATGCAAATGTTCTGACAGATGATGTTCTATCTCAGAATGACATACAGAACAGGAAGCATGCATGCTACCTGTATTCCACCACCCTAAAGTTGCCCAGCATGTCATGACATGGATCAGAGACACGACTGTGTTGTCCGTCTCCCTTCAATGTTATGTGACAGTGTGTCTAGAGGAAGGGGTGTGCCGTCGCTTTGAATCACAGGCATCATCCTCTCTCTGTCTGCCCTGCCATGTGAAATAATGTGTCAGTCCACTCTATCCTCTGTATCTTCTCTATTGTCCGTCAGACAGTGGTTTTGCCTCAGAACAATATTGTGCTGAGAAAGTAGCCATTTTGGAAAATGTGCAGGGATTTTTTTCTTTCTTGTTGGGAGTTAATGAGAAGTTTGACGTCTCTCTCAGATGTTTTGAGCTTACTAAAGCTCGAGCTGGAAATCAATTGGATAAGCTTGGAAAACAGAAGCAGGGAAATGGCTAATATGTCTTTTTTTATTTTAAGCAGTGAATGTTTTCTGTTTATGTCTGTGAAGGTTCTCAGTCATCCAGGTCATCGTAGTCTAAGGAGCTTGGAAAGAAAAGCGTCTGGACTTCTTTAAGTTGCTTGAAGACGTTTCACCTCTCATCCGAGAAGCTTCTTCAGTTCTAAGGTCAAATGGTCGAGAGTCCCAGATTTAAACCCAGTGGGAGTATCCCCCCAAAGAGGGACAAAGGACCCCCTGGCGATCCTCTAATCACATGAGCCAAGGTGTGAAAGCGGGTGTGGGACCTAATCAGCCAGGGTTTCAGGTGAGCTCATTGTTAAACCTGGCCCCACCCTATCATGTGAATTCCTGAGGTCAGATGGCCCAGAATGTGAGTGGGTGTTAAGGCATCTGGGAAGGGATCTCAAAACTGGATTATAGATGGCAGACAATTGGTGTCGTAAACCACCGCCTCTGTTCAAAGATGGTCGCTCACAGTGGACATAGATGGCCTCTTTCACTCCTCTTTCAAACCATCTGTCCTCTCTGTCCAAAATGTGAACATTGGTTCAAGATCCCTTCCCAGACGCCTTAACGCCCACTCACATTCTGGGCCATCTGACCTCAGGAATTCACATGATAGGGTGGGGCCAGGTTTAACAATGAGCTCACCTGAAACCCTGGCTGATTAGGTCCCACACCCGCTTTCACACCTTGGCTCATGTGATTAGAGGATCGCCAGGGGGTCCTTTGTCCCTCTTTGGGGGGATACTCCCACTGGGTTTAAATCTGGGACTCTCGGCCATTTGACCTTAGAACTGAAGAAGCTTCTCGGATGAGAGGTGAAACGTCTTCAAGCAACTTAAAGAAGTCCAGACGCTTTTCTTTCCAAGCTCCTTAGACTTTTCTGTTTATGCATAGATAGTAGAAAACATGGACGTGGCTTGATATGAAAAAAACAAAAAAAGCTAATGGGGAAGTGCCTCACGCTGTGTACGTAAAGTGCTTTACCTGAGGGCCAGCGGACAGTGATTTGCTGTCTGTTTACAGGTTAATAGGCTCGTTCACTTGTTTTGGTTCATACTGAATAAAAAATTAAGTCAATTTTATAAAACTTGGTCATATCATGTTTCAAAATCGAGAATTATGTCTATTATAAAATTGCAAGCTAATTGGCTAATGACTTGTCATTAACAAATGAGTGTTTCGCACCTACAGCTCCTGGTGGCATCGTCTTTTGTTTTGCAGCCATGAAAATGGTTGATGTCACACTAGCTACGTCCGTCTTTTATACCATCTATGAGTTTATGCTAGGCTAACCCCATCATCTAATAGTTTTAGTGTTAGCTAAAGAGTAGCAAAATACAGTCAGGCAAATTTACGTACATGCACACACAATGAAATCAGAATAAAATATGTTTATTCTTGAGCTTCAGAGGTTCTGGTAGGGTTGAATGCTAATAACTAAGCTAATGGGTTCAAGCTTTATGTTGATCATTCAGATAATCGGGGCTCATCAAGAACGTCTACTTTGCAAAATGTTGAATTATATTTAAATGTTCTCACAACTAACAGTTGCATTCCTCTTACACTTGTTGACATTTTGTCCACTTGTTTGTATGTTTTTGTGTTTTTCTAGATAGTCAAAGTTAATTTGCGTTCTTTTGCACTAGCTACATCGGTTTCATTTCCATGTGTCTGTAGTGACTTTTTCTGAAATTGCAAATACAAAGTGTCTTTCTGTGCACCAAAATAGGTGCACAATGATTAACAAATATTTATGTTAATATCTTCCTTTCACATCCATTTACATTCCATTACTTTCTCCTGCCTGGTCATACTGCAGTGTTTGGTTGGGTGTTGTTGTATCCAGCATAGACGTCACCGCTACTCCCATTCAGGGGAACACAATCCATGCACCTTTTCAGCAACGCTTAACTTCCACAACCTGTAGCGTTTAGTCATGATTGTATGGCCAATTAAAGTTAGATTACTGTAGAAAAGGAGGTGTTGCTTTCTGTGCAAATAGTTCTGTGAAATTGCCCTGACCTTGTACTTTTCTGTGTGTAACAAAAGAGCAGTTGGAAGAAGAAAATATTGCTATGAACTGTACTTAACCGCTCCATTCACTCTTTCAGGCATTGTGTTTCGCAGGCGCATCTTCCCTGCTTTTCAAAACACGCTTTTACTCTAGGAAAGCTTCTTTACACAAACACATCGCCGCCCTGCATCATAATTACTGGCACTGAGTCATTCAGTCTCTTGTGATACTAAATTGCTTTGTCTCTCATATATTTACATTTTCTATTCAGGAGGAGTTTATGTGACTAATAGCCTTTCCCACCTCAGTATTTAGCAATAATATCAGTGCTGTTTATGTGAGCAGTGGTACACTCCAGAAATGTGACATTTGATTTGTTGTTTTCAGACTGTATAAATAATCCAACACTCTTTTTTTATGATGGTATTTGATTAGCTTTTGTCACTAACAGAAGAAAAATGTTACTACATTTGTACTAATGTCATGTTTTAAAAAGGCTCCATCTGTTCCAGTTTTCTACCATCTGAATGCACAATACTCCGGATCTTCATGCTAAATTGTCCCAAAAATAAATTCTAACATTTAACCGGTGCCACTACTATCAATTATATAATATTATTCATACACCCACACATTTGGTTAATGTATTTGGTTCTTCGGCTTCTTTTTTAAGTAGCTCTAACATCCATTACACTCACACAATTGGTCCAGGCATTTGCATTCTTTTGATCACACCCATGTCCTCCACCTCGTTGTGGTGTAGCGTGTGGTTGGTTGGAGGTTGTATTGACCAGGGGGCTGGTTGTCTCCTCAGGTCTCTTCCACCCCGAACAACAAGACATCAGACCCCTCCACCCCTGCTGCCAAGGCCAGAGTGAGTCCCTGCCATTGACACCCTCACACCCCAGTACATTCACCCTTCTGTCTGCATTCATCACAAGCACCACCTGCTCAACATCTCGAACAACACTCCACCTTGCTGTTCATTCCTACATGCACCTGCATATTCTGTCTGTTACTAAAGCAGGTTTCATTGTATGGTATATTTGTAAGAGACAAGTATAAAAAACAACAACTCTAAGGCTAATTTCTAACACCAGTACCTCGATTAATAAGTGTAATTGTTTAAAATCATTATTGGACAATATCATATTATGTCATTATTGCAGTTCTGGACAGGCTCTAACTGCGTTATATAAAGTTTTAAAATCTCAAATTTGCTTGGAGTAAACAGTTCAGTGCAGAGGGAGTCTTGTAGTGTCTGACTTTACTCTTTCATGCAATATATTCAGTGTGTTTATAATATTCTAGTGAAGTTTAAGAACTTGGAATACTATTTTAAAATGTTTAAAAATCCCAATGATTTCTTGGCTTAACTTGGATTGCCTTAATATAGAGGCTTGTAGGTGCTTTAACAACAAATCGTGAATAACCAAGAGGTTATTCAGGTTCACGAATGAGAAGAAAAAGAGTAATGGCAACAGAAAAAGGATGAATCTGTATGCAAATGGTAAGCAATGTGCAATTTTATGGCGTTATTTTTGTGCCACTATTCTGAGCGCACGTAAAAAAAATTGCAGGTGCAAGTGTTGCATTTTGAGGAGAAATTTATTTTGAGCAAAGAAAAGCTAAATTTGAGTGAACAAAATTCATTGCTGCGTGCAAAAACTGTATTTCAGTGTTTGCTATTATCCATACACACACACACAGAGTAGCAGCCCCTCTCGCTCAGTTTTTGCATTTGCGCTTGCTCGCTATGTGTTGCTTGCGCTCTCAACATTTCTGCCCATGTGCGTTCAACTCTTTCTGTACACCGTTATATTTGTGCCACAAAACCAGCCAATCACAGACTTGGATGCAAAAAATATCTGATTGGCTGTTTTGGTCTCCAATCTGCTCGAAATGACGAAATGCAATATCCCAGAATCCATTTCGTCCAAAACTCAAACGAGGCAGTGGTGAAGGAACACAGAGTGGCGGAGTTTGAAATATTACTCTTTGTGGGTCACAAAATAAACTTTTAAGATATTTTCATGCGATAATGGTGCTGTGTAAACTTCAAATATCTGCTCAATTTATCAAGACATCACACATTTGCAAAAGTGCTCTAACGTTTTCGGAGATGCCTGTTACCCACCAGCTGACCGCATAGCTGGACTGGCCATTGGGCATACTGGGCATTTGCCCGGTGGGCTGATGGTGATTTTTCATTTTTATGTTTGTTTGTTTGTTTGCTTTTGTAACGGTATAAACAATGAAAAGTGGTGGATTAGCCAATTGGTCATTATCAGCTCTGGGCTGGACCAATTACAATACATCCGTATTGAGGGGAAAAGGAACGCGATTCGTCCTGTACTTCAGCTAGAATGAAAAAAAGACACTAAGCTGGAGCTATTCTGTGTTTTTGCTGCACAACTGCCTGTTCTTCTCTCATTCTCTCTCCCTCCCTCTCCTGTTGCTACTTCAATCATGAAACTGATCAATGATCAGTTGATCGTCTCTCTTGTTTGTTTATCGCCCACTTTGCGCCAGAAAGAGGAAACCAGCGGATGTTGCGCTAAACAACAGCAGCACGTTCAAGCTTGATAAGCTGTTGTTAGAATGTATTTAATATTACTTTCTAGTATCAGCTGATGTTTGCTGGAGCCACAGCTGTAAAAGCTGCTGGTCATGATACCGGTTTGGATATGTGTTGAGAGGGAAACATGAAGGTGATACAAATCATACATATATACCAACAAGACAGTGTACATCACTGTCACAACAGCGTTTGTTTTAGTTCAAAGGCTTTATGGTTTTTCCTATAATACCTGGTGGTGTAGTCGGTGATTTTTTTGTCAGTTCAGCCTTATATATTATGTTTAACCCGAGTGACCACCCAGTCAGCTGGTGGGTAACAGGCATCTCCGAAAACGTTAGAGCACTTTTGCAAATGTGTGATGTCTTGATAAATCGAGCAGATATTTGAAGTTTACACAGCACCATTCTCGCATGAAAATATCTTAAAAGTTTATTTTGTGACCCAGAAAGAGTAATATTTCAAACTCCGCCGCTCTGTGTTCCTTCACCACTGCCTCGTTTGAGTTTTGGACGAAATGGATTCTGGGATATTGCATTTCGTCATTTCGAGCTGATTGGAGACCAAAACAGCCAATCAGATATTTTTTGCATCCAAGTCTGTGATTGGCTGGTTTTGTGGCACAAATATAACGGTGTACAGAAAGAGTTGAACGCACACGGGCAGAAATGTTGAGAGCGCAAGCAACACACATTGCGAGCAAGCGCAAATGCAAAAACTGAGCGAGAGGGGCTGCTATTGTGTGTGTGTGTATGGATAATAGCAAACACTGAAATACAGTTTTTGCACGCTGCAATGAATTTTGTTCACTCAAATTTAGCTTTTCTTTGCTCAAAATAAATTTCTCCTCAAAATGCAACACTTGCACCTGCAAATTTTTTCTTACGTGCGCTCAAATTTTTTTATGTGCACTCAGAATAGTTGCACAAAAATAACGCCATACAATTTTTCTACATGCTTGGACAATGGACTTTACAGTTCTTACAGTTCTACATAACATTTCGTTTGTATCCACGCGTGCTTGTGAATGTAAAATGTTTTTAAGATATATGTATTCCTGTATCATCTATATTCATTAGCCTATGTACTGGAGACCTTTTGATCAAGAGTCACAAAGAAATAGTGTTCATAATATTAGGTGATGAGACAAGATAGTGTACGTGAGCAATTTCGTAATATGTCTGCAGTTGTACCCAGAGTTTTTGGTGCCGCACACAAAACTGAATGCATTTTTACTCTAGCAAAGAATCTCTCAATATGCAGGGTTTTTAACTTGTGATAAAACTAATAAAACGGTCACCAAACTTTCTAGTTAATTAGTAGTAAAATAAAGAGAACAAGCAAAAATGTTTTCATGCTTCACATTTGAAAGGAATTCACTTTGTGTCACTTAAAAGGCCCAAAATAATTAGCATCAGCCTTTGTTTACTTGAACAAACTTAAATTTCAAAATGACATCTTAGAATACTTGAAAACAAAATGATATGAAAACACTCCTCAAAAAGACTGCTACATGTACATCATACTATATTGTGAAAAAATTTAAAAAATCAAACTATTTCCTTTTCCAACTTGATCTTCACCATCATCCATGCATATGTGGTAATACATGCTTTCCCCCAAGTTGTCCTCTGTTACTCTACAAAATATAGCTGATGCAAAATATACTTGACGTAGTTGATTGAGCCTTTATATTCCTGTCCTATGACCTACAACCCATGACCATTCAATGTATCTAAAGTTAAATGACCTCTGTGCCTTTTTCCCCAGTCTGCATGCTCACAGATATGCACACATGAACCTTTCAAACATTGCTGGCTACATACCTAGCTTGTTTCTATTACACTGATAGCAAAGGCAGCAACCTGATAGTGGAGCGCAGCAAGTTCAGCAGCCACCCTGCTGCTTTTATTCTTTTGTGTTGTCCAATGATAAACGTAGCATAAAAAGTAAAGAAATCCTGTTTTCTAAAAACTATGTATTATTGTAGGGTCTACCTTACAACATAAAGGGCCTTGAGGCGACTGTTGTTGTGATTTGGCCCTGTATAAATAAATTGAATTGACTTTAAAGAAATTTGTGTTTGGTTAATTGTTGCTTTGTTGTAACAGTGCTTCTTGGCATTGTTATACCATTGGAAAGCCATTTAATAATTTCTTTATTTTAGTCTCAGTAGCATGTGGAAGAACCACACAGAGCCACAACAGCCTTGCACTTCCTCATTGGATTGGGTGATTGACCACCAGCTTAATCACACGCTGCTGTCAGATGCATTTGTCAGCAAATGTGGCTGTGTTGGTCACTCTTGCATGAACAGCCTACCCAAGCTACTCTACCCAATCTGTGAGCGAACTCTATCGTCCAAGATCACTACCTCCAGAGAGCTGTGTGTGGTTCTTCCGCATGCTACTGAGCCTCCCCCCCGGTTGTTAAATTGATAAATTGTCAGTATGTCTTGTTTTTTCAGACTTCAATCACCCAATCCAATAAACAACACTAAACAAGAGTCAATAGCAGAATAAGCTGTTTGGCTTTGTCAAGTTTTTCATGGGTGTGACACACAACCCAACTGCTGCTCTACCCAACAATGCTTTGTTCTTACAAATGTGACACCATTTAATGGGAAATAAACAGGGTTTCCAATGATATAAGATTTATTGCCAAGAAGCATTGTTAGAAACAAAGAAATAATCAACCAAACACAAATTCACTTACTCTTTGTGCTAAGATTTATCCACTGCAATGAATACAGAACATGGGTAGTATAACAGAGTGTGTACCGTTAGCTACAAAAGCTAGAAGACATGATATGTGTACAAATACAAAATGCAAATTAATCTCACGCATTATCTTTGGCTGAAATTGATGTTGCATTCTTTGAAATGTGGTCTCCTCTCATGGATAAGTGTCACTTGGTTGCCACTTTTTAGCGGTAATTTACTAAAATATTTTCATCATCCTGCTTCTTTATCTAGCATAGCATGAGAATCATTAGATATTAAGGAGACATGATGAACAAGAACTATGCAGCTGCTTGAAATCAATTAGGATATTTATGATGCGCTATCTGTGAGGAATACAAACTGAGGAGTCTGCTGCTTTTTGTGTGTGTGTTTGTGTGTGTTCGTGCTTACGCATTAAGTGTATGTGCACTCACTGCTCAGTGAGTCATCCTTTGCTGGTGCCACCTGCGTCATCATGCCATTTTCATCCTGGAGAAGCAACACTAAGACAGAGACAGAGAGAATGGAGGAAGGCGTCTTAGGCTTGCTGCAGGGCTTTTTTACAATGCAGCGACAGAGCCAATCAAAGTGATATCACACAAACAGGTTGGTGTTAGCTTATATAGAAGCAGGACAGGGTGGCTGCTTTTGATTCTTCATCATCAAAGTGGCTTATCTTTAACATCTTAAAAGCTTTGACTATTTTCCCTGAGAAAGTTTTGGACACACTAGCGAGTCCAAAGTCCACAGTCCTTAGGCTGTGAAAAAGATGAAGACATTAAAGGGCAGCCTATTATTTCCATTTCTGGCTCTATATTTTTATTTTGGGAATTTACTAGAGTAGCTTTGAATGATTCACAGTTCAAAATAATCCTTCTTTATCATATACTGGACCTTGGTGCAGCCCCTCAGTTTCTCAGCTGTCTGCAAGTGAAAGATGATTGACATTTGCTGTGTCGCCATGGCCATGCTTTTTGACGAAAACTCAAAAACTCCACATTATGACCCAGGTTTGTAGTTGAGACTAACCAAATATGAAGTTGATCCTACAAAAAAACAAGGAGGAGTTGGCAAAAATATAACACCATGAATAATCTCCTGAAATGCCATCTTCAATTCAAAATGGCGGGCTTCTTCTTGGCAAAATTTCATGAGTTTTCAAGCAGATTAAAGGCCTCAAAAAGCCATTAGACGTGATTACAGTAGGGCCTTCGCACGTTTCATGCTCCGGCCCTAATGATAGTAGTTGGGTTAATTCTTATTAAAAGGTAATTAAAAATTAAAGTTTATTTATGAAGGGTATTTTTTCAAGTCAAGTGGCTTTATTGTCATTTCAACCATGTGCAGTGGTAGTCACAGTGAAATCAGACAGCGTTCCTTCAAAATTATGGTGATTTATATAACTGACAGTCAACACAGGGAGTGCAAAAAAACAGTGCAACACCAGACAGAACAGAACGATCCCACATAGCAAAATTGGTATGGATCGGATCTGGCCGACACAACGTGCTTACACATGGCCCACATACCGCAAAGAATGACGGCCCTTTGGTGGCCCAGGATCTGGTTTGCCAGATGTGGCCCACACATGGACCAGCAGCAGACACACTGGTGGTCCTGTGCTGGCCCAGAACAGTTCCAGCTCTGGCCCCAGATGTCAGCCTAATGTGTACCTTAATCAAGCCATGTAATAACAACATGCGCCAGAATATAATAGTGGAAAAGTAACTCTGTTCAGACAATGAATGGATGGAGTCTGATATATAGCCCTTTTCACTATCCCAGATTACTGAAAGTGCTCTATGCAACATGTCACATTCGCACACTTTGTCTAAACTGAGTGCTTCCTAACTACATTCATACTCTTGGCATGCAGACTGGAAGAGCCAGGGATCGAACCACTACCCTTCCGATCAGTAGGTGACCGGCTCTACCTCCTGAGCTACAGCCACACAGTGGTAAACATGAGTAAACCCTCACTAGGTTTTGGATAAAGTGTACACTCACAAACCTGTCAAACCTGCATTTGAAACGTTGGCTACCATAGCAGTATAGTATTGCAACATGGCATTTGGGTCTTCTAACTAAAATAGGAAAATAGGAACACAAACAGTGCCATCATTGCCAGACCTGGCCAACATCTGGTTGACATACACCCTGCCATGACACCAGTCAGTCAGAAGTGCCAGCTTGATGCCGGATCCAGGCCAGACCTGTTTTCTATGAGCCTGGGCCACATAAACCAATCCACAATCGGTCCAGATGTGGCATGCCATCACAAAAACGGTGCCATCTACGCCAGGCCCATATCTGGATGACATATGTCTTACCATGCCAGAGGTCAGCCAGCAGTGCCAGCTTGATACCAGATCCGGGCCAGACCTGCTTGCTACATGGGATAGAGATACAAGACAGTGCAAACGCAACAACAATTTAAACATACATTTCACTGACAGAAGTTCTGTACAGAGTATACATCTATTTACTTGTCTTTATCTAATAGCAAAATTTGTTTGATGACATGAAATTTGTAAGTCTGATAAATATGGAAAATATCAGAAGTCAGGAATGGGGCCCTGTATACTCTACACCTCAAAGTAATTTAAGGTGAGGGTCATTGCTAGTCCCTCCTTCCTAATACTGGAATAAGTCTGTTGGTGATGCTTAAACGTCTTGAAGGAGTAGGACACTGTATATTCTAGTCCAGTGGTTCTCAAAACGTGGTATGCGTACCACTGGTGGTAGGTGGGCTCCCTCTAGTGGTACGTAGGAAGTCTCAAAAAAAATTTAAGATTAAATAATATACCACGTTCTGATTGAGGGATTTCTGAAAAATTAAAACATACAGCTCTGCTATCACTTCGGACATAAATGAAGACAGGAGACTAAACAGCAGTGACGTCTGTAGGGTTACTGAAGTTGGGCTAGCTCATATATAATGATGTGCTACATGGTGGCTAGCTACACAGCTATGGTTAGCATAATATAAACACATTAGCACAGTGAAGCTGGAGGATGAACGCTAACTTTTTTCCGCTCGATAAAAGTTAACGCGAGGGTTCACGAGGGTTAGGGACAAATGCAACTGCATGGCATGATCCTGTAAACGGACCAAACTTCAGTCAGGAGAACAACTGAGATAATCCATCCACAATACGAGGTTAGTCATTAATATACTGCTGCATGGGCTGGGCTGTAGTTACATCACAAGGTTTTAAAAACTGAGCTTTAAAATGTACAGTGGTAATAAAAACCGAGAGAGGCCGACAGTGATCCCTGACTGTTTTTAGGGGCTTGTTCAGATTAAACAGAACAAGATACAAATCAATTATAACATGTTAAAAAACATGTTTAAAAGTGACCAAAGTCACATTTTGGCAGGTTGAGTCAAGTTTGCTTTGCTCAAAAATGTCTTTTATATGCAACATATTACTCAGCCCCAATTCAGAATATAAACCCAGATTGTCCAGATAGGCTTCACACCCAGAGAGACCCGCAAGGTTCAGTGTTAACCAGCCTGATTAAGTTTAGTTATTCATTGTGCACTGCAAGCCCACTCTACACAATACTCCATCCTAAGCAAAGGGTATCATTCAGGCTTTGTCATGCGGTTCACTTTCTGGTATCAGTACAAATCTGATCTGACTTATTAGATTTCTCACTAAGAGGCAGGGAGAATCCAGGTTACTTAACTCTGAATTGTTTAACCTTACCTGTATCGTTCAGCACTGGATGGCACTACCACAGGTAGAAGCAAACTTTACTGGTTGATCACAGGCCATCTGCTGAGGGAGATTCAAGATTCAATGTCACATCAATCGGATCACTGAGCTCTTTGGCCCCACAGTATGATATGCCTTCAACACATTAATTTTAGGACAGCCTCCTTTTGCAGTTTCAGGTTAGCAATCAGGTAGGTTCTCAGCCATCCAGGTCATGGTAGTCTAAGGAGCTTGGAAGGAAAGTGACTGGACTTCTTAAAGTTTCGTGAACCCCCAAAAAACAAACAGCATCAGATTTAAATTGGATAAGTATAATTGTTTTCTACTTATACCTCAAACCTATGTCTATAGTGTATGGTAAAGACACTGCAATAATTCAGAGAAAACTCTAACATCAGACAACCTGTTATGAGCAAGCACTTAGCAACAGTGGGAAAGAGAAACTCCCCTTTAACAGGAAGAAGCCTCTGGCAGAACCAGGCTCAGGGAGGGGCGGCCATCTGCCGCAGCCAGTTGGGGTGAGAAAAGAAAGACAGGACAAAAGACATGCTGTGGAAGAGAGCCAGAGATTTTTACATTTCAGTTATGTATCTCATTTGTAGCCAAAGCTGAAATACTAAGGAGAGAAGCTGACCATATAACATGTTCTTCCAGCTTGTAGTGTACTGCTGAAAGCACTTCAGACAGAACAACAGGTTTTTCTGCAAACTGGTCTATTTTTGAATCTTTTTAAAACCACCTTGTGCCCTCTGTTGTTCTGAATCTGTCACTTGCGGTTGCTTTTTTGCTTTTAGCAGCATGTGTTAACACAAAATTACTGTCCACGGCACTCTTCTCTTGCATGTACTCTCTCTCATCTTTGAGTGTTTGTCTTATGCTTTTTTTTTGTAGCTATTGCTGTTTATGGAAGCGCTCTGTTGTTATTCACTCAGTATTCTCATCTTTTGCTAATTATGCATTCATTTTTGTAAGAATCTGCATTGATTCTTTCTAAGAATGTTTCCCATTAACATTCTCATTTTGATGGTTTGTCACATAATGTACCAAAAGCATTTTTGCTGTCTCATGTGCAGACCATCAATGAGCTTCTATAAAGAATGAATAGCAAAAAGTCTTCCATACTTACAGTACAAGGCTACTCTGTTTCCTGTCAACTAAACCTGCCAGCTGATCTGCTTTCTTTCTTTCTTTCTTTCTTTCTTTCTTTCTGTCTTTTTTTCTTTCCTCATGTTGCTTGTCTGTGTGTCTGCCTGCTTGTCTTTAGGTTCAGATAGTGCACAAAAAGCTGGACTTCAGCCACGTCACTTCTCGCTGTGGCTCCAAGGACAATATCAAACATGTCCCTGGAGGTGGCAATGTAAGTACTGCTGAAGCTGGAAGGAGACTCTCACATTTTATGCTAATTTAACCTAATTTGGACTATCTTGCTCAAAATGTTGATCAGTTGGGAATGCCCCTTGTGCCTTGTACTCACCTAGCAGGTGTATTTGTTACAAAGAGATAAAATGGGAATTTATGTTCTTGGTATGTAAATTAGGTCCATCGTTGGGGGATGCATATTGTATTGGGTCTATATTTACACATTCATACAGTATTGCTCTTGCAAAACAAAATTCCTGTTTAAACAATCGCCAAATAATCTCATACATATTGGTAAGAAATTGAATCAGTCTGACTTATAAACATTGCACTGTCCTCCGGTGTTCTCCGATTGGATCTCTTCAAACAAATTTAGTAAATAGGAGCACCCATAAGATGTGAGACTGACAAAAAAATTTTCCAAGGTTCAATTCCAAAAATAAAAACAAGTGCACTTTGCGGTTTGCCTCCGGGTTTAGTTTAATGTTCAGTAAATGAACTGACCGCAGGTTCTCATGCCTACCCTTTCAGGACTTGTTTCTACCTGGTCTGAAAACCTGCTTCACTATCGCCATCTCTCACAACCACAGAGTATATACAAAAGATTAATTTAGTCTCCAAGTTAAGCCACTGTAGAAGAGCCTTTAAACCTCTAATGGCCATCAGGGGGCAACTCCTGTAGTTGAAAAAGAGGTCTGATTGTACAGAAGTCCATTAATACATTAACCTGCTGCTAACTGATGAGATTATGTTCTCAATTTGGAGTAAAACAGGTGATAAAGCAGGGTATAACAGCCAGGTTGTTGAATCTGATGAATGAAAACCAGAGTCACAGTGACCGTTTCCATCTTTCACAGTCTATCCTCAAAACCACCACTTTGCTCTGTCAGCTCAAATAAACTGGGGGGTTTTTTCAGTGTGGGGACATGCAGTCATAGTAAAAGGTCATGGTAAAAAGAAAGTATACCTTCTGTCATTTTTACTTACTAGTGCTTACCAATTAAAACAGTCATTTGGAAGTTTATTGGGATTTGTCTATACACAGCTCTCTTAAGATCTGTTATAGATTTGCTGGTTTGCTTGGGATTATTGTCCTTTTACATTAAATAATTATGGCCAAGAATTAGCTGTAGCAGGCCTCATGTTTGACTCTAGAATACTTTGGTATGTAGAGCTTTGTGGTTGACTCATGGTGACGACATGGTGCCCAGAGGCCTGTACTATGAAGCAGGATTTAATCTTATCAAGGTAACTTCAGCGTTCATCCTGAGTTTTCTATACTAAGAAGATTATTCATTTCTTACTGGAGTATATTGCCATAGAAACGTATGCTGTGAACTTGAACTGCGAAGGAGCTGGTTATTTTCAGATTAGAGATCAACAGGTGTGAAATCACCACTTGCTGACCAACAGCATTCCCTGAAGGCTCTTTGGACCTCTGCCACGAGAGTTTGAGGGTTTAACATTTTTCAGCTGCATCTAAAGTCTTCGCATTTCCCTCATGAGCATCAATATTAAACATAAGTTCTTAGATACAACTTAGCATTACTAAAACACAATACACAGACCTCATATCAGGTTTGTACATAGACTAAGCCTAGCCTTTTTTTATCTTTAGTCTTTACCCTCAAACCTTTAAACTGCACCGAGTCTCCAGGTGAGAGATTTAAAAACTAAAGCTGTCGGGAGCAGGTTATGTTCAGAGCGTTGGTTGAAAATCATCTGGATGTTTTCACTGTTTCTTTTAGTTAAAGCATGCTTTATACATGATGTGATACAGTTTCTATGCTGGGGGATACATTTTACATCTGCAAGCTGCTGCACCTTAGTAGAACCACTGAATGAAGCACAAACTGTGTCGCATTGTCTTGGAGATGTGCATGAATTCATTTGGTGATGAAATGTTACAGTGAATAAAATAATTATTTGAGCTTGCTCACTTAAAAAAGACATGAACACTGTCTAATTTTTATGGTGGTTTCATTTTAATGGAAAGAGACAGGATATCAAGGCAAAATCCAGGAAAAAAAACACCAACATTTACATTTTCTGTATTTACTTACATCACTGATGTGTTTTTATAGTGGAAGATGACATTATGAATATTGAAACTGGCTTTTAAGGATTTTAACTATTTGTTTCTATTCTTTAATATCCGTTCACATTAGGGAAAGCTATGGGTCCAACAAAAAGTTTTGACAGTTTGTGTTACTAATAAAATTTTATCAGCAGAGTTATGGTCATCTCATTCTCCAGTCTGTCATCTGATATGTGAATCTGACTGATTTTAGCACATGCTGTGAGGCAGGTCATCGTGCCAGCTGCCAACGCACTACTCTACAGTCATGGTGTGACAACAGTCTAAAAACTGCCTTCTCCAACATTCTAGTTACAGCTCGTCCTGATTTATCTGCACAAACGGAGCACTGCCGAACAAAACAAAAAGGCACCTTCTAAAACAATGAAACATGAAATTAAGCATGATTGGTTAAAAAAGTTGTGAGTCTATTTCACATACTCTGTTGCATTGTCTGGAATGTCACGCCTCTATATGAATGTGGCAGGTGCAGTATAATGAATGATAGCGATTTTCTAAAGTGGCCTCGAGTGGACGCTGAAGTGAAAGTGCATTGTACTGAATGACTTAGAATATAAAAAGACAAGATTTTTATGTACTCCACCCCAGGTGCAGATCCTGAATAAGAAGGTTGATGTGAGCAAGGTGACATCCAAATGTGGCTCCAAGGACAACATCAAACACAAGCCAGGTCCATCCCAAAACATTTGTGCTTTTTCTTGTCATTAAACCCAAATGGCATCATATTAATTTTTCCTTTTTTTTAATCCCAGGTGGTGGTGATGTGAAGATTGAGTCCCATAAGCTAAACATTAAGGCTAAGTCTAAGATTGGATCTATGGACAACGTGGGGGCAGGAAATGGAGAGACCAATGGACAAAAGGTCACTCTTAAACACAGTTAAACATGTGTTAGCAGCTCACAGAAAATTAGCTTTTGTGGTTCTGCTGATTCATTGTGCGACTACTGGCCACCGTGTGCCACCATGAGAGTTTTCAAACTTTGTATGCCCATGTTTCTGTCTGACCCCTACGAACTGTGTGTTTATTTTTGGCTGCAGGAAGAGAAAACTGAGCAGAAAACATCATCACCCCCAAGTGTCACTCAGACAACAGGACCAGGAGTCACTGCTAAGGCAACAGCACCTGGAGGTGTTGCTAAGGAGAACAGCATGAAGGAAACCACACCCTCTCCTTTTGGGGGAGATGGACTGAGGGAGCCCCTCAGTGCAGAGAAATGCATCACTGAGACAAGTGGGTGTAAAGGCACACACTCACACACACTGGCTCCATTTTTTATTGAGCATACATACACTTTACAATTATGACAGGTGTGCTACTGAAGTGCCAAATAAATGAGAATAGGCTTCTTAATCCCAGCCAGTCACTTCACATTATGCTACTCATATCTGCGAACCCTTAATCTGTAAATGTAGGGACTTTAATCTGGAGGGTTCAGGTGTACAACTATAAGAAATCTCAGAAAAAAAGGTAATTGTTCCTTAAAGCTTTTAATGCTGTAGCTAACACCTGTAAGCTAAAGTTAACAGTAAGTTGTGGGTAAAAACTCTTTCTTCTGCTTGCTTTTTAATGCTTTCCATTGTACATTTGAAGTGACAATTACACTGTTATAACTTTGTTTGAAAACAATCAATAGATAATTTAACCAAGATTTTTAACTTTTTATGTATTTTCCAACACCTGGCTGGAGCAAACCTCTCCAAAGTATCACAACCCCATCTAATGCTGCTTCAGTATATAGGAAAATCCACAGCTTAAATGGCCTACTGTTCACTTATTAGCAATATGTAGCTTGAAAGTCACTGTTCTGAGAATTTGCAAAAACTCAATTGTAGTGTCTTCTGTTGCATTTACTCTGTTTCTGTTTATTCTGTGGATATAACACTGCTACTGAACCGCAAATGCCTTGCTTTGAATCAAGGATTTTCTTTAGCTATTTATCTGTGTCACCTTGTACCACACAGGCATAATAACTGCCTAAGCTATTTTGATAGTGCTTTAGATAAGGCTACCTGAGGCTATCTGCCTGACAGCCTGGTATTATTTGTTCAGAGCCACTTGTGCTGACTTTCTAAGAGATCTCACCTATCAACACAGAATAGCACACAATTTGATTGTTGCCTGCAGGTGCAAAATAATAGTCTTAATACACTTTCAGCATCTGAGGAACTTAAGATTGCTATTATTTTTATGGTAATATCTTCAAAACTACAGGAAAATTGTCCAATGTGTGGTTTACTATAGTTTGCAGACTTACAGTGGCTTGCAAAAGTATTCGGCCCCCTTGAACATTCCCACATTTTGTCACATTACAGCCACAGACATGAATCAATTTTATTGGAATTCCACGTGAAAGACCAATACAAAGTGGTGTACACGTGAGAAGTGGAACGAAAATCATACATGATTCCAAACATTTTTTACAAATAAATAACTGCAAAGTGGGGTGTGCGTAATTATTCAGCCCCTTTTGGTCTGAGTGCAGTCAGTTGCCCATAGACATTGCCTGATGAGTGCTAATGATTAAATAGAGTGCACCTGTGTGTAATCTAATGTCAGTACAAATACAGCTGCTCTGTGATGGCCTCAGAGGTTGTCTAAGAGAATATTGGGAGCAACAACACCATGAAGTCCAAAGAACACACCAGACAGGTCAGGGATAAAGTTATTGAGACATTTAAAGCAGGCTTAGGCTACAAAAAGATTTCCCAAGCCTTGAACATCCCACGGAGCACTGTTCAAGCGATCATTCAGAAATGGAAGGAGTATGGCACAACTGTAAACCTACCAAGACAAGGCCGTCCACCTAAACTCACAGGCCGAACAAGGAGAGCGCTGATCAGAAATGCAGCCAAGAGGCCCATGGTGACTCTGGACGAGCTGCAGAGATCTACAGCTCAGGTGGGGGAATCTGTCCATAGGACAACTATTAGTCGTGCACTGCACAAAGTTGGCCTTTATGGAAGAGTGGCAAGAAGAAAGCCATTGTTAACAGGAAACCATAAGAAGTCCCGTTTGCAGTTTGCCACAAGCCATTTGGGGGACACAGCAAACATGTGGAAGAAGGTGCTCTGGTCAGATGAGACCAAAATGCAAAACGCTATGTGTGGCGGAAAACTAACACTGCACATCACTCTGAACACACCATCCCCACTGTCAAATATGGTGGTGGCAGCATCATGCTCTGGGGGTGCTTCTCTTCAGCAGGGACAGGGAAGCTGGTCAGAGTTGATGGGAAGATGGATGGAGCCAAATACAGGGCAATCTTGGAAGAAAACCTCTTGGAGTCTGCAAAAGACTTGAGACTGGGGCGGAGGTTCACCTTCCAGCAGGACAACGACCCTAAACATAAAGCCAGAAAACAATGGAATGGTTTAAAACAAAACATATCCATGTGTTAGAATGGCCCAGTCAAAGTCCAGATCTAAATCCAATCCAGAATCTGTGGCAAGATCTGAAAACTACTGTTCACAAACGCTGTCCATCTAATCTGACTGAGCTGGAGCTGTTTTGCAAAGAAGAATGGGCAAGAATTTCAGTCTCTAGATGTGCAAAGCTGGTAGAGACATACCCTAAAAGACTGGCAGCTGTAATTGCAGCAAAAGGTGGTTCTACAAAGTATTGACTCAGGGGGCTGAATAATTATGCACACCCCACTTTGCAGTTATTTATTTGTAAAAAATGTTTGGAATCATGTATGATTTTCGTTCCACTTCTCACATGTACACCACTTTGTATTGGTCTTTCACGTGGAATTCCAATAAAATTGATTCATGTTTGTGGCTGTAATGTGACAAAATGTGGGAATGTTCAAGGGGGCCGAATACTTTTGCAAGCCACTGTATGTTAGCATCTGTATGCTTCTCTCATACTTGCTGTATTCAAATTCAGCAGTCCTCTTTTACTTTCTCACTTTCTATTTCCAGTTAATAGGAAATGGAATATAGCGTTTTGGTCTTTGCCTTTCTGGGGTTTTAAAATATGCATGACTATATTTGGACAAGCAGGCAAAATGAATAGCTAACAGTAAAATTAGCTGGTTAGGTTGGTAAGTAAGATGACAGAAAAACCCCAGCTCAAAACAAAATATACATAAACTGAACACTCTTTTCATATCTTTTAGTGCAACCAGAGACTGAATATGTGGTCATATATAGTACTAACTTCTCAATCACAAGTCTCTGCCAGATTCTATCTAAAAGATATAGCCTGGGAGCCAATGTTGAAGTCCCCTAAACCTACAGTCCTTTTTAATGAGAAGCAGAGGGTGAAGGTTGGCCTTTCAGACAGTATGAACATGTAGTTTCCCTCAGATCTTTCTCACGCTGGTCACATCCAGTTTCAAAACAACAAGATGGGGGAACCTGTAATGTTTAAACTAACAAGGAAGCCATGCCACAGTGGCTACATCCATCTTTTATAAGAGTCGGTGATATGTAGAGAACCAGTATTGCTTTATTGTTGTCATGTGTCATGAAAAGTGAAAAGAAGTACAGAGGGAAGCTACAGTATGACAACAGTAATGGGGTTTTTCAACATTAAAGCATATACACCTATTCTTGTAGATCCCTAAAATAAAAATTATGAATAGTGGTACATGTACAATAGGAGTAAATTAAAAATACATAATGTAGATAGTGTGTGTTTATGAATGAATGAGCACATATACCCGCTCCCTGCTTACATGTCAGATAGAGTAGTGAAACCAGCTCACCTTTTTACCAGATTATGAAATGAAATTATGAGGAGACCTTCAGAGTGAAGATGAGCCAGTCATGGTGGATAAATTCATCTTTAGCACAGCTGGTCTCCAGACTCCCCGAGTTCAGAGGGACAACAGACTTCCGCCACTGTTGCTGTTGCTAAGCTCATCTTAATTGATGAATGGCTGTAGCACTAATACAATTTTAAAAATGTCATTTTGATCATTTGCCCCATAATTCATATGAGTTCACAGCAGACATTAGCTAGAGTCTGTAAGGCTGATAAAACAACAAACTCTGGAGATTATCATCCTTGTATCTCTATCATTTTCTCTTCGTTTTGCGCTTCATCTGTTTTTTCTTCTTTAACTTGTCTCACCTCAGACTGAGTCCCAATGACCCGCAGATTTTGGTGGGACACGCATGGCGCTCGCTGGCCTGCCAATCAACTGACCAACCAACTACCACGGCGCAGTCACTTTCCTCTGATCCCGCCCTTCATCTTGCCCACCGCAGCACCGAACTGACCGATCGCCTCTCAGTGTTTCTCTGGGATCTGCCTGCCAGCTTCCTGCTACCAACTCTAACCTTTGGCCCCTTGTCACCCTTGGGTTGCCCCACCTACCACAGAGAAAAGTAATTGCTGTTTGTCCATGTTTCTCTGTGCAGGTTTCCACCAGCTTCTCCACTGATGCCATTTCCTTGTAAGCACTGACCAAGGTCATTCCAACCTTAAAGCCCAAATGTAACAACCCCAAAGCAATAATCCCACAATCAATCAATCAGTGCTCTATTAAGTATCTTGACCATAGCCACTTTTTCTCATAGAATGTTCACCCTACTAGTGAAAACAGTTGCCTCAGATCACAGTAATGGAGCTTTGTTCTAGACCCTCTGGCAGGCTTTGACATTTAAAAACCAAACTAACAAAAACAGCACCATTCGTAGGTCATCAGACGTCTCATTACAGGTCAGTCTACAATTCATCACACGTTACTTCTCTTGGTATCAGTGCACCAGTTTGTCTCTTCAGAGTTCTTCACAATAATGATTCCTTGAATTTTAATATTATGACGCTAACAGTTTGTAGTCGTGGCTGCAAAGAGCACAAAATGAATCTGGTCTCGAGCGGCTATGAAGAGAGATGTCTGGAAGCAAATCTGAAGATGGATTTTAAAACCAGTGCTGTAGCTTCTCAAAAGTCAGATGGTTTTAGTACAATTGAAATCATTCAGCGATGTAACTCGTGCATTATGAAGGCAGCAAGAGGGAGGATACAGGAGCTCTGCTGATACTCTGGGTGGTTTTGGCTCAAAGAGGATTTGGCACAAAAAATCTGTGTTTGATCTCAGAGCCAAGTGTTTTTAAAGTTAAGATCTCTCTAATTGACCTTGAAGGAGTGAATATAAATTCCAGCTGAAGGAGTGATATTGAAGGATGGTAATAAACCTTGGAATTAAACGGAGTGGCACAGAACACATGCACTCTATAATGTAATGTAGCACTTATGGTGGACAGTGTCAATCACAGTGTCACAGGATTCTTTATAAACATTCAGTCACACCAGCACATTAAATGTCTCCATTTCAGAGTCATTATAGTGTAGATCTGTGGAATCTGTGTGATGGTCTATGGTTGGCATGTCCATACAGGCCAAATGGTTCCTTGCAAATTTTCACCGCTGACTAATAGTAAGTCGTCTTGACAATGCTGAGAGAACAGAGCAGGAGTTTTCAACTGAGGAAGCTACTGTAGGGATCCAGCTGTTTTTCAACATCAGCTTTTATTTCACCTCGGTACGCTCGGGAGCTTTTTTTTCCTTTTCTTAGTACTTGATTGAAATTATAGGGCACAATCTCTGGCACAGTGTAAAAAAATGTAGAAGCTCAGAGAGCTGTTGTGATGACTAACTCTACAGCATGTTTTCTGCTTGCTATATTCCAAGCCACCTGCAGTATTAAGTCATTTGAATTTGTTAACACTTGTTCATGTATCAGGATACACTAACAAAAACTTCTGCTTTAGATAAATGAGTACAATTCTTTTTCTTTCTCTGTTACTTACTGTCCACATTCTCCAGAGGAAGTTGAATACTTTGATTTACAACCTCTTTTCCCAAAAAAGGCAGAAGGCTTTGTAGATCATTAAAATGCCGTTTGATGTGAAAATGCTCATTTGAAAGCATATTGTGGGGATATTCACTCAAGCTGAACTAGGGTTTAATGAGTCACTGTTAGCTTTATTTAACCAGGTGAGCAATTAAGAACACTTTGGGTAAAGGCATCTACACGCTCACTGGTGAAACACTGCCCCATAGTGGCAGAAGTTTGACTTACATTTTTCAACAATTACAAAAAATTCCTTAAGGTGATCCAACTTTTTTTGAAAAATGCTGCTGATGTTAAAAATGTAATGGATATTTTAAAAAATATTTCTTTGAAATTTTGACTTCTGTTTTTTCATCTAGTATTTCAGTGCTTTTGCAAAGCAATGCATTCTGCATTTATTTACATTTTACACATGGCCAACTTTTTGGAAATGAGGTTGCAGATCAGTCCTGGACACGTGGTTTTAGCACAACTCGCCTGATATATCAGCACTGCGGATATTTTGTTTTGGGATGATGAAGGTATTCAAGTACTAGCTTAATCAACAGCTATTTCAAGACATACAAGTCTTTATTTGAGCTTTGAAGGGCACTACACTTAAAAATCAACATCATTGTTTGGCTCCCGCAGTGATTGCAAACCTTCACACCCACTCATTCACCTGCACCCATCATGAGGGACCTCAGCAGTCACCCTGAGCTTGTATGGCATTTCCTGGTAATGTGGTTGACCCCAGTGGAGGGTTGGGGCTGCAGAGCAACAACCTCTAGTTAAATCCTCCCTCCTGCTGGTGCTTTGTAGAGCCCACTCCATAAAACCATTTAGTCACACACACATAAGCACAGACTGATACAGGAAAGCACACATATGCTTGCTGGTGTGCATACACAAATAGACACACAAACACAAAGCACCACCGAAAAAATGGAGGTGGTGTGCTGATGACAAAGCATTTCTTTGTTCTGGAATCAAAGCAACTCTTTATTGTTTTTCTTTTTTTGTTTGTCTGTTATTTTGGTGGTCTATGCCGATATTGTTCAAATAGTGATGAGCTGTGTCAGTGTGATGTTCCTATTATACCATTTTCATGATGGTATCATCGCCTCATTGCACCACCTCCTCATCTGTCACCTCTACCCGTGTCTCACTCCAGTTCTCTGACAGCAATACAGTGTAGGGAAAGCCTCCAGTTACCTGCACATGCACAGGGCGTTCAGATAGAGAAGGACAGACAACCACTGATGTTATCCAGTAGTTATGAGAGGAGAGAGATTGCGTAAATGAAATAATGCATTCATGGCTGATCTAACACCAGAGTTTCCTTTGTAGTGATTTACTTATACTAGACTGGACTGTCTAGTAGATTGAACTTACTGAGCGCTATTTAGCCACCGTGACTACCCACAGTAGCAGTCGATGAAATGCCTTCTCTGGCGTATAAATGAGTTTACCCTACATCTGTAGTGTAAAAAGAAGGAGCTAAATAGTTTTTGTTTGGGTTTTTTTGCTTTAGTGCTTAGCTTGTGTGATTTTTTTAAAGTTTTGTTTAAGTAAAAACCTCAAAGTTAAAAAAAATGTAAAAATTGAAACTCTTAAAGTAAACTGGACAGCGGGAACTGCCCAGTTCCAACATGCCATGAATGCAGCAGTATTTCAGCCAAGCACATCCGAGAGGAGCCTGCAGATACTATAATGAGGCCCATTGAGTGTAAGCTATAAAAATAATGCGCGGGATCACAGTACACACACAAAAAACCTGAATGGCTTAATGCTTTATAGGAAATAATCAACTGAAAGCCAAGTGTGCTCATTTTGTTGTAATTCCAGATGCTATCTTAAGAAATCAAACATGTTAGTTTTAGGTACAGTTTAGATTCTAATAAGCCAGCACTGTGATGTGACTTTGATTTGCACACTGAAAGCATCGCTCTGTATCAGCCCGGTAATACGGACAGGCCCCGTGTGCTCAGCGTGCATTAAAAGGCTGGGATGGTCTCTGCTGAAAACACTGAGGGATTAGTGACATGTCTGTGGCGTGCTCCCATAGTTGTCAGATGTGTGAAGTGTTACTACTGCATCCATCCTGTAGAGAGCGCTGCTTAGCCTCTGGAACACTGATAGTCTGGCTCTTAACAAAGGCTGAGTGAGAAAGCTTACATCACTATTAGAGACGCTGCAGAAGGCTTCCATTCTGCCCTCATTCAAGCTATCACTATATTATTGTGTCTGGAACACTAAATATTATCATAATCATACAAATTATGTACAGTTCCCCAGAAAACTCAAAAGTCTCGTGCACTTGAACATAGTCTTGTTCATTTTATTGATGGACTTAAGTGATATTAAAGTTGCTTCACTGTATGTTGGTAAACATTGTCAGCAGTGTACTGTACATGTGTGCTTCTGGGAACAAAACAGTTTTGGTAGCTAGATGACGTTACAATATTCAAAGAGCAAGTGATCAAATAGTCAACAATTAAGACAACTAAAAGCACCATTTAAGAATATTCAATATTGTGTTGTTCCCTCCAGATCATTCCCATGCGTTGCCTAAAAGTAACATGTGTTACATGACATATGCGTGGGTCATATGTGAAATTAATAATGTGAACCAACTTTCTTCTGGAGCAGAAGAACAAAAGTATGAAAGCACTTTGGGTTGTGGATCGTGTATATATAAGAAGAAGTAAGGTGTAGCTCCATGCGTGAACATCTGGTGGGATGAGCTGATGTTGTGTGTTTAGATCTGGATTTTTGTGGCTACGATAATTTGACACTCAGCTCTCCAGTCTGCTCTCATGTTGTCCCTGTTAACATTCCCTGCTTCTTATTTTCTGGCCAAGCTGCAGAGTAACATTCTGTAAGTAGTCCGTTCAAGGTCCTTAATGACCTTTTGGAGGAGCCAGTGGGCCCCTTGTTTGATTTATTCTGAGAGCG
The DNA here is from genome assembly GCF_036321145.2 of Pelmatolapia mariae. Taxonomy (NCBI): domain Eukaryota; kingdom Metazoa; phylum Chordata; class Actinopteri; order Cichliformes; family Cichlidae; genus Pelmatolapia; species Pelmatolapia mariae. The sequence goes on along the minus strand of NC_086243.1, from coordinate 3,616,790 downwards.
CTGACTTTAAAACTATCTCTGGTCAAGAACAGGTTTCAGTGTTAGCATACAGTGTGTTAATATTAGCATACAGATTTTAATGTTAGCATACAGTGTGTTAAATAACAAAAGCTGATGTTATGAAATCAAGAGCGTTAAAGTGGCCCTTTTATAATCATGTTGAGCTCCATATTTATATTCTTGCGCTAGAGTAGAGTTCAAAATAATCCTTGCTGGTCTTTTGCTTGTGCAGTCCCTCACTTCATCCTATACCTGAAACAAGGCTTTAAACCAGCTTTGTTCTGATTGATGGATCCTATGAGTTGGACAAAGTAATCTAAGGTAAGGTAAATTTTCTAAAGTAATACAAATATAATGTTATTCAAGTTAAGTTCTATACATGACAGAAAATAGAAAAGCCCCACAGGCCCTCTTTAAAGCTATGAACTTTAAGCCTGTTTCATTTTGCAACACATTAAATCAAAGAAAGAATTCAATAACAACAGAAAAATTCAAAAATATTTAAGGCTTTCCACCCTGGCGACCAGTATTTGTACACAACTTTGTGGTATTTATGAGTATACACAAACTTTTCAATGTGAAAAAATGCTGTTTGTTAATTTACAAAGTTCTTTAGGAGCAGCTTTTTGGGACCATTGATTATGAGCCAGACAGTAGCCTACAACATGCTTGTATCAATGGTCCCAAGTTAACAGATAAAAAGATTGATGGTGGAGCCTACTCGGTAAGTGGTTATGAAAAATATAATATGGCCTTATCTTATAAATGAAAGGAATTTGGAGATTTGAAGAGCTCAAATATTCTTATCAGTTTCAAATATGCAATCTAGTCCAGCTGAGGTTTTTGTGATTTGAGTCTTGTCTTTGGATATTCAGTAAGGAAACCAATGGACCCTTAAGTTAGTAAAGTTTTAATAGAACCATGGGAATATGCTCAGTGTTTACTACAGTCATCAAGAGTGTGATACAGTTAATGTTACTTTGGAGCTTGGACAGAAAGTAAGAATCAGATTCACTCTGATGTCCGTTTGAACTCCCAGTTATTGCACTCGAATACCACCCTTCCACTAGTATTTCACACTGTATATAGACACCATCATGTTTTTATCACTCCACGTGTAACTCAAATTAGTTCAAATGAAATAAAAAGAAGAAAAAAAACAGGAAAAAAAAAATCTTACTTCTTAACAGGGTGTAGTGGATGTTGATAGACGGGCATTTACGTTCATAAACTTAGTTAGTGTTGAGGTAAGACATTCTGGTAAGACTGAAAGCATAGGGAAGGAAAAGTGTACTTTTTTTCAGAGTCTGCCTTTTTTCCATCAAGAAAAGGGCTGCTGAAGTTTCAAGAATGTTTTAAAAATGTATTAAAGATGCAAGATTATGAATACATGTATGAGGTTTGTCTCTGTTCTGTTTTGGAAGATAGCTCACATATGGAAAACACTGTTTACCAGATTCAAACTGACAGGCAGGAAGAGAACCAGTGTGTGTCCACTTAGATTTGATCTGAAGAAGCTTTGCATAAAGAGAACATGAGGACACGCCTCAGAATTGGCAACATTTGGTGTGAACTGCACTGACACACACTGGTGAGTCCTTTCTTCTGCCTACCACCACCAGAAAGTAATACCCTTCATTAAACAGCTCCTGTGTAGACACCTTGACATATCTACCAACATGGGACTGAATTAAGGCAAGTCATGGACCAAATTATCTTCCCACTGTCAATAACAAAAATAATAGACCATTCTGAGCCTCTTTGTAAAGTAAAAGAAAAGTGCTTCTGATCCTAAGCAAAGTTTCAAACACTTCAAAAGTAGTGTTGGTAGATATATCTGGAGCCCCTAACCACGTCTCCCACCTGCAGTGGCTCATCAGCACCACAGCACTGAAAAGCAGCTGATTTTACCTCTGTCCTTTACCATATATACAGCAGCTACCAATTAAACCAGTATTCCAGCTGTTTAAATGTCAAGTGGAGTGGAAAATTACAAGTGTGTGTATTGTATTCTGGTCTTCTGCTTGCCCTTACTCAACCTGAGAGGCAGCAGGCAAAAAGAAGCTACTTTTCAGCACTGTAGAATAAACCCACTGTAGTGTGTGTGTGTGCTGTATTACTCTGTAGGGCGCAACACCATAGCAAGAGCATGCAGAAGACAACAAACCAACTGCTGGTTGTTAGAGGCATCTGTCCTATTAGATAGAGCTCATCTCCCCTTTCAATTCTGAATATTTGGTATGAAAGAGATGTTCATTGTGGTTAATTGTTAATTAGTGATGTGAATATTAATCAAGAAATAAAAAGATGAGCAAAAGTTCACTGTTGTGTCATTTCTTCACACATTTCTCTCACAGATTGTTTTCCACCAGCACAAGGACATCAGCAGCTGTCAGTGGATAAGAAATGTTAACAAGTTTAAACCATTGATGCATTTGGTGGTAATGAAATTGATAACAGCTGCACTAGAGGGGCAACAATGAGACAACCCATAAAACAGGGATGTTTTACAGGTGAGGTTTTCAGGTGTCGAGGTTTGTTGTGCATCTCAAGAGCATTGAGGCGATTCCAGCAGACAAGCAGTTACTGTAGGAGAGCTGGACGGGGTTGTAGATGGTCCTTAACCCATCAGCAGGACCATTATCTGCTCTCCTCCGTGCAAGGAGGAACAGGATGAGCACTACCAGAGCTACTAAATGACCCCCAAACCACTGGTGTGAGTGTCTCTGACCAAAATCAGAAACAAACTCCATGAGGGTGGCCTGAGGGCCCAACGTCCTCTGGTGGGCTCTGTGCTCACTGCCCAGTTCTATGTAGTCCAACTGCCAAGTACCAAGTACCAGAATCTACTAATGGTGCTTTTTACAGATGAAAGCAGGGAGATGAAAACACCCTGGGGGCATGTAATAGATAGTGTGCTATGGGTGTGATGTGAGCTATCAGCACACACAAATGAAATTATACTTCAGTGAATCAGTAGATTTGAACATGTTAATCAATGCTAGCAAAAATGATATTAATCAGAAACAACTAGTTAATTGTAAATTCTTTGATCTTAATGTTATTTTGATCTAACTTTATGAAATCAGAAAAAAATGCTTCAAAACTTTTTGCTGTATTAACCACATGAAATATTAGCAAACTATAACATTTTAGCATGTAGTTTGTCTGGTCTGTTTAAACAAATGTACCCACTTTGAACGAGTGTGATATTTTTGGCTTTGTCGTCCTGTTGGCTGCTACCCTCTGTATCATGTTACAACCCACCTGATTTAGATAGCAGAAGCACAGGAGAACTGGAGGACCCAGATGAACAAAGCATTTTAAATTAATAGGAAAATTTAATAAACAATTAAATTCTAAATATAATTAAAGTTTGACTGCAGTATTAGTGTGTTGTTTACATAAATGAATAGTAACCGATGGTACTTGTCAAACTTTAATAATGGATTGCATTTATATAGCGCTTTTCGAGACCCTCAAAGGACTTTACAATTCCACTATTCATTCACTGGTGGAGGCAAGCTACATTGTAGCCACAGCTGCCCTGGGGCAGACTGACGGAAGCGAGGCTGCCATATCGCACCCTCTGGCCATCACCAGTAGGCGGTAGGTGAAGTGTCTTGCCCAAGGACACAACGACCAAGACTCGAACCGGCAACCTTCCGATTACAAGACGAACTGCCAACTCTTGAGCCACGATCGCCCTTAAAATCCATTTACCCAATTTAGGATGGGTAATGAAAACCCTACCTCTTCCAATAATGCATTTACCTGACTGTATTACCACTAAAATACAATAAATTATTAGTACTGTTTCTATAGTTCTTTTTAGTGGTGGATGATGAAATTGGACAAGGGTTATTCTCTGACTCGTCACCTGCAGAAAGGACAAAATGAAAACATGTTTAACTGGAGTCGGTGCTTGTCGGGTGCTCTTGATGTCTTCAGTAAGGAATACTTTAGTTGCTGCAATAGAAAGAAGACAAAAAAGTAATTTGATGACACAAATCAGTGGTGCAGATAAAACACACTTTAGCTGAAACATAGCAAAAGTGCAAACCGTTCTGAGAATGCGGGGACATTGCTGTGACTTACTATCTTAACTTGAACCTTCTGAAATGCTGGTCTTTGGACATGTTTAGTTGCTAGAGCCAAGGAGTTGGTTTACTTCATTAGTTTGGTTTGTTTAAAATTTTGCTTTTCTAGGCTAATTAGGCTTCATTATGTGTTTACATTACAGCTTCAGTTCCAGGTGACTTCAAGTCAGGATGTGTCAGAGGAGAGAGAGCAAAAAGAAACAGTTAAGACAGTGAACAGTGAACATCTAATTAAAAAGCCAATGTGTGATTGTGGCAGACAGAGAGGTTGTAAAAAGGGCATGAAGAACCAGGTAAGCAAATAGGGAGACAATGAAGTTGGGTGAAAAAACAATAACTATTTTCACAAAACATTTGACATATATCTTATGAATGGTTTATGCACTTTCCAATAGTACTCTTAAAAAATACCAGTGAACATCCTAAACAGAACTTTGGACATCCACTGAGACAATCGAAGTTGGGTGTGGGTTAATAATGGTCACTGTTGACCACAAATATGAAATTAAATAAAAATGAATAATAAAGATTAGCTGAAAATAAGCCGTGTGGAGACCAGAACTTCTAGAAGTCAGATGTCCACTTGCTTCTCCCCTCGTCCTTGCTTTCTGGCATGACATTGTATCTTTGAGCACAAAGATAACCTGTGAAATTCCTGCTGGCTGCCTTCAGCGCAGTGATGATTTAGTGGAAAGTTTAGGAACCACTTCTGACGCACAGCAGAGGAGCAAACAGAGAAGCTGCAACAGGTGATCATTAAGTGACGGACAATAATATACTGTACAGCCATTTGAACTAGGGAACAACAACAATGTATACTGTACTGTACTGTCCTGTTCAACAAATGCAAGAAAGGGCAAGGCAAGAAGCAACCTATTTTAAATGTGAATTTTATATAAAAATTACACAGACATGCTTGTGAGACAGTTAAACTTCTGCAGCACAATCATTTTGTAATTGTATTTTTATCGTAATATAAAAAAATGATGGCTTACACCATTAACTTGATGCTACCAATTGAAATACCTCTGTTGTGCACAAATCCAATAGTTCTGTCAACAGTATTATCATATTTGATCCTGTACTGTTTTAAAGTCTCCAACCACTTTATAACAAGTCCGATGTTACTGAAGGACTTATTCCGACACACAAGGGAGGCGTCACTTGTGATTTTGGTGCCAGCTGCACTTTATTCACACTCTGTACACAATCCTCAGGCTGTAGGAATCTCGACTGCTTGGCGCAGCCTACTCCTTTGCAGCCACTCCAACTCAGCTCAGTGCTCCTCTTTCAACCAGTCCCAGCAGACTACTGAAATAGAGAAGGCATCTTCAACTAAAAGCAGCAGATCACAACCTGTCACATACTTCCACCACCTGACTTAGGCCCAAGAGATGTCAGACCTAACCTGTCACTGTGGGTGATAACATCAGACACCACCAGATAGGTGGCAGCATGTACAGGGTGCAGCAGGTGTACTCGGTCCATGAGGCGCTGGAAAGGGACTGGGGATCCGAGCAAGCCGAAAGCGAGCGTGACGAATTGGTAGAATTTGCATGGTGTGGAGAAGGATGTTTTTTTCTTAGTCTCTCTCAGTCTCTAGTTTCAATATCTCTTGGTCAAATCCAGCATGATAAAAAAAACAAGCAGTGCCTAACCGGTCCAGGAGCTCACTGACCCATATAGACCCATATGTCTTTACCAGAACTTTAGGGCTACACCAAGCACTGTAGCACTCTTTTATCACCCTCATTTCCAGCATGCCATGTGTTCACATGGCAAGTGGGTTTGGCAAGTAACTTTGAGCTGAAAGAAGAGAGCAAAAAAAGCACTTTGTCCCACGGTGAAAATTGTCTGAGCATTGTACAGGTGCTGCTGACAATCCTGGCCCTGACCGTATTTTCTGGTTGATAACCTACCCATCGTGCAGCTTTGGTCTTAGGTCCAGGGCGTACTGAATTTCAATTTCGCTTGGGCTTAGGCTTTCCTCTCAGTTTTCTTTGATTAGGTCCAGGAAGAAAATCCAGTAGACGCCTGGGGGACCACTCACACTGCAAACAACAGAGGGTTTAGCAGGCAATCCCAGTTACACTTACAAATCATGGATTTTAAGGTTTTGTTAAGCCGCTCCACCAACCTGTCAGTCTGAAGGTGGTAAATGCTGGTCCAAACAGACTTAATGTCTAATAATCCATGCTGCTACCTCCACCAGCTGAAGGCGACCCACTTTTGGTCGGCTAATGGCAGTGGAGGTCCTGTGCATGGGACCGTCAGTAACATCATTCATGTAGTCTTCAGATATAAATATTTTTCAGAAATAGTTTTCCAGCCTTCTTGATGTAGACTGCTCCTTATCCCATTTCCCATTTCACATAATAATGTTGAGGCACTGGTTCTGGGGAGGCCTATCCATCCTTGTACTGCATTGGCAGAGTGTTTGTGATCATTGTCAGGCTGAAAAATTAAGCCATTGCCTAAAAATGTGACAGTACTGACAAATTTTGACACAGCCTGAACTTAGCTCATTTTTCTTGTACCGTATTTTTCGGACCATAAGTCGCACCGGATTATAAGGCGCATTAAGTGAAACAAAACAGTCAGATAACTCAACTCATTGTTCTTGCTTCGTCCACTTCCATACCATTGATTCATTAATGTTGAATTCTCTCGCAGCTGCTCTATTCCCATGTTGTTGCAGTATATTACAGTTTTTCTCCATTGGTTTGGCTCATTTCTTGAAACAGAAATTACATTCTCAAATTTCTAAGATCATTTGGCAAAACACTCTTACAGTTTAGCACAGCACTATAGCTCACCTGCAAAAGCTCATATCTCTTCCAAAACTGTTCACTCAGGCTTCAATCTAAATCCCTTTCTCATCTAAACAGTCAGTGTCTCCAAAATGGCAAAGATCCTTCTCAATAGCTTTGACTCATTTCTCGACACAGATCGGACATTCCCATCATTCTTGGTGCTTTTGTCAAAATAAACCTGGATGGTTGATCACAACAACATGGTCCACCTGCAAAAGCTCGTATCTCTCCTAAAACAGTTCACTCATGTGTCAAAACTACATTTCTTGCTAATCTGAATAGTCAGTGCCCCCAAAATGCATCATCCCTTTGGCATTGTGTGAGTACTGCCATACAGAATGTTTAGATGTTTTGTCACTATGGCAGAGGACCAACAACATACAACAGAAGAGTAGCCTCCAAGGTTTGACATCACAGATTGCACTCACACTACCAAGGAAATTATAACCATTTTATATTCACAAGCAAAGAAAGTTTCATACATATGTAAAAAGAAAATGTACATTACAGTAGTAAATTGTATGAACACAAAATCAAAAAACAAGGACTTATTCAGTGGTCGCTGTACTCATTCTCCCGCTCTTGTCCACTGTCTTCACCCTCCTGATTATTTACACGCTGTTGTCCATCTGGCCACAGATTCTCGTCCACATCACAGCGGATACTTTCTCTTGCGATGCAACGAGGGAAGAAACGGCGTGCATGCCGCAACCATCCCCTGCATTGATCTCCTGTAATGTCGTCACACGCTGCGTCCATAGCATGGAGCAGGGACGGCTGATCCTGAGCATGATGCTCATACACTCTCCACCTCCAAGCAGAGAAAAACTCCTCTATCGGATTGAGGAAAGGAGTGTAAGGTGGTAGGAACCCCATGACCATCCTTGGATGTGTTGCAAACCAGCCCCTAATGAGTGGGCTATGGTGGAAATTGACATTGTCCCACACAATTACATAAATGGGTAGGTGAGGCCCTATGAGACCTCTCTCATTTTCAGGGATAAAATCGGTATAAAGGCGATCCAAGAAGATGAGGAGCTTGTGTGTGTTGTATGGGCCAAGACTGGGGATGTGAGTGGCCACACCATTTTCAGAACTGGCAGCACACATAGTTATATCGCTGACCTGGGACATCCACTGTGGCCCGGTGGCCAATAATATTACGGCCACGTCTTCGGCCCTTGGCCAGGTTGAAGCCAGCTTCATCCACGAACACCAGGATGTGAGGGGTCTCATGTCCTTCCAATGCCATTATTCTCTAAAATAGAGTAAAGAACATAAAATCAGTCATACAGAAGAGTCACATACTACAGTTAGACAATTACGTGTTCTCCCCCACAGGTTCAATATACTACAGGCCACTACTCCAGTGGTTCTAAACTAGTGATAGGCCTATGAGGAAGTACTGCAGGGGTATTTGATAGAAAGGGGAGTGGGAAATACTGATGACTCACTGAGATGTTACAGTAAAACCTACAGTATTACACAGCAAAATCTCCAGTGTTAAATTAACACTACAGAGTGTCTATATGTGTCCACACTGTTGAGTGTTAAATGAACACTTTTGACAGTGTTGTATTTTTAAAAGTAACCTAGTCAGTTTTCAAGATTTACAATGAATAAAACTGAGCAGTGCTGATTTTCTGAACACTGGAAAATAACTCAAAATGTTAGAAATATTCCAGTGTTAGAAAATCAGCACTGCTCTGTGTTAGTCATTGTAAATCTTGAAAACTGACTAGGTTACTTTTAAAAATACAACACTGTCAAAAGTGTTCATTTAACACTCAACAGTGTTATATTTAACACTCAACAGTGTGGACACATATAGACACTCTGTAGTGTTAATTTAACACTGGCGATAGATTTGATTGGGAGACAACAAAATAAGGATTATAATGAGAATTGTATCATACAGTAAACTGCAGTTTTCTGTTGAAATTGTTGAAGTCAGATGCAGCAAATACTGATTCTGAAATCAGGTAAAGGAGGTATTGAAACCAAATAAGTGAACTACTGCTTACTGTGATTACAGGTAAGGTTATAATGAGAGACAACCAGTAACTGACTTACATTTACATACTGGTAGCGCAGCTCCTTCACTCTGTCAGAGTTCCTCTCAAATGGTAGATTTGTTTCATTGTCATCTGATGCTTCTTCAAAACCCGGTCTATTGTGGAGATGCTTATTGTGTTTATATTCTGGAATATATGATTGTCCTGAAGGATGGCATCACGGATCTGTCTCAATGTGATGGCATTATTTGCCATCACCATGTTACAAATCTCTCTTTCCTGTTGTTCATTAAGCAGTTTTCCTCTGCCACCCACGCGAGGTTGTCGTCCAATCCTACACATAGAACAGAATGCAGTAAGTTACCATGGATGCCTGGATATTAAACTTAATTGTTACACCTGGTAAAGCAGCAACTCTGATCATGTTATTAAAGATGAAAGAATTTAGACAGTTTTTAACTCTCAGTGATGCCGCAGGGTTCGTTTGACTTTGGGACCTGAAGCGAACAGAGTTTTGAACCCAGATTACTCTGCGAGGCTCTTGACTACAGTAGCCGTAATGCTCCGACAATCCATCAAGTGGTGCGGCTTCTTAGCTTACCAAAGTCGTATTAAAACATTTTTTGACAGATTTGTGAGGGCTGTGTACCACATAAAATCAGTTCGAGGTCAGTAAGCACAACCAGAAGTTATACATAAGGCGCACCGGATTATAAGTGTGGAGATACAGAAATTATTTTACTGCTATAATATAACCTGCATTATTAACATTGCATCAATAGTATAACCTACAGCATTGATATTGCATCAAAGATGTTTGCCACCATATTAACCTTTTTATTACAGGTGCGGTCATAATCATGGTATACACACATTGCATTTTGTGCTTATTAAAGAGTTGAAGCTCAGTCAATTAATTGAAGGTCATAAGCTTTGTTTGGCGCGATGTCCAGACAATCTATTGTGTAAGTGACTTGGAGCATAGAAGGATAAAACTGCATACACGCTTACAAAACACATATAATCCAGAAACCTGCCAGGCCAAAGGCCTGAAATTCATTTAGCTTCTAACTGCATTTTAGTTTGCTTGGTAACAGATGACAGAAGACAAGTCAAGAAAAGGACAAGCCCTCAGGGACCATCTAGGCTTGAAACTTATTACCATGTATGGAAGGTGTGATAGAAAGAGGAACTCCTGTGTCTGTTTTTAGAAATTTAAGATGAACCATTTACTGTAATCGATGTATTTGATGTGCAATTGATGCAAGAAGGGGCGTAAACCCTGATGTTATAAAAGTATTCTCAAGTGTATTCTTAGCAGAAGATGTGTGCTGGTGTGATGCTGTATACTTCTTCTCCTGCGGGTGTTTTAATAAACTCATCGTTTGATTGCACTCTTCTGGGCCTCTGTTGGTTTGTTCCATTGCTCAACATTTTTGAATTCGGGACATAAAGCAAACTGTCGATTTTTGAGAAAATTAAAGGATTTTAAGTGCGCCTTATAGTGTGGAAAATACGGTAATTTCTTTTCCTGCATTTGCAGTGTGTTTGGGGTCATTGTCTAATAAATGAAACTGTTGCCAATCAAATGCTGTCCAGATGGTATTGCATGGTTGATCGAAATTTGACCATACTTTTCTACATTTAAAATTCACTCAGTTTTGACATGATCCCAGAACCGCTGGCTGAAATCCAACCCCAAACCCTGACAAAGCCACCATGTTCTAAAGATGGCTATAGACACCCACTGTTGTACCTGACCTCTAATCGATACATTGATTTGAACTAAAAATTTCAAATTTGGGTTCACCATTTTATCATTCTCCGCTTCTCTTCCTTAAGAATGGCATCTTGATAGCCAGCAAGTAGTAGATGAAGAACTGAAAGGCCAGATGCATCTCTCAGGTCTTTGCTGGATTCTTTTCCTATTTCTTCAGGACATGACTTTCATATGCTCTTTATCTGCTGTAAATAGTTCTCGTGCACACATAATTTACAGAATTTTCATCTGAGAATCACCTTGCTGGAAACAAAATGCCTAAAGATACAATTTAAAATTGTTTTTTTGTGAATTGATTGTTATGATGTTAAGTGGCTTAAAAACACAACAAACACAAAAAAACCCCCATTCTTTAAAAATGGTCAGGTACATGGAATCAACTGAAAATTAGAAAAAAATAGTCAATCTCTGGAGAAAAACTTTAACAGACCTTTAGAAAAACTAGAGAACTATTGTTCAACACCACTTTAAATATTTTTGCTATTTGGAAGCAAAATTGAATAAAGAAGATGAGGGGTGGGTCAAGGCTTTTATACAGAACCAAAACATCTAATCTAGATGATAACAATGGTGAAACTACTTGAAAGACATTTTAAGGGCCTAGCTATTGTAAATATGTAACCATTACATTTAACCCACCAAAAGTCAGAAATTGTGAAAAAGGACACGCCTTAAGTAGACCAACCAGATATGATAGCAGCCTAGTATGTGCAGACTAGACAAGTGATCCTTTAGGATGGAATAAAATTCTGGATATATGTGTAAACATGTGAATACAAGTCAAGGTTGTACAACACTGCCCTCAGGTTTTACTGACTAGCCAAGCAAACTTACATCAATTTGGGCTGTCAGATATGTATTTGTAGGCAGAAACATCCCAGTGTTTCTCCAATGTGTCCAAATATTGGAACTCTAGGATTGCTCAGCTATGTAGTATTTCACCCAGGATTAAACTATGAGTGAAATATGTCTCACTGTTGCACCAAGCCACACTCTAAAACAACAGTAGAATGCTAACAACGTGTTATTTTCGTGTTATAAATTGTTACCTTTTAGACTTCAATATTTAATGTACAAAATGGCTAAAGTGAAAAAAAATTTCAACCAACTGTGCATAATTCTTGTTATTTAGCTTATCAAGGTTCATCTGTTGTAACTTACAGACAGTTTACCCCACTGAGGTATTCCTTACATGAAATTATAATGCAAATCCTCTAACAACACTTGCCGAAGCAGTTCTGCACTTGTTTGGACAGGTTTATACACATTTACACTACTACACCTGATGTAGGGAACACAGATAAAACTACATGTGTCAGATTTAATATTAATATTAACATTTGCATAATATTATGGCTGTGGCAACCATAAAGGATGACTAAACAAGGGTTTGCTGCAACACATGTACAGGAAATTCTATTGATCAGTCTCCATACAGTGGACATACAGTATATAATGTTAGCAATGTGTCAGCCCTCATACCAAACTTCTGAACTCCTTTACTTAGCTCTAATCTATTCCAGGCTCCGTCAAAGGTCCCATTCCCAGCTGTCCAGAATCCTTGTATCCTTGTCTTCTTCAATGACATGTATATAGAAGGGAAGGTGTGAGGCACCTTGTCTCTTAAGTTTGAAGTCTGAGCCAACTGTGGTTTCAGATGTGGTTGCTATTCTTAGAATGCTTGATATTTACTGAAGGTCACTTGAGGAGGTGTTGAGCATTGGTCCCTGCCTCCATATGTCCTCTTGTATTACCCTTTCTCCTTGCCTTCAGTTAGACAATAAAGGAGTTAGTGTTTGGTGTCTTTGCAGTCAGTTCTAGAAGACTTCTGTACATTAAAAAATATGTCTGCTGCTGAAGACTGAATTTCTGTTGAACAGATTAACTTTGCAAGGTATGGTTGAACTTCATCAATCTTTATATAATGTATTTTTTTATATTTAGTGTACAGTTAATGCCTATAAATATAAATACCATATACATTTTTCTATTTCTATTCTATCTGTTTAGCAGATTAGCATCACTGTTGTTCTAATATCTGTTGCAAATCCAAAGTTTTCTTTATACACAGTAATGTGGAAAAGTTTTTGAGCTACCCCTCGTTTCTTTATATTTTGCATCCATGAAGCAGGAATTTCTTGATAATGTTTATTTTATGTCAGAATGTTGCATGAATTAAAATAATTTAAGTTGTTTGAAATTTTCTTACCCTTTCCTTCCTTTAAAGGTTTTTTTTTATGGGAAAACCAGAGGAATGAGACAAACTCGGGAATTGCATGTCACTACCAAAGGTGAGTTCTTGGGAGAATTGCTGTTTGGATTTTTATAAGAGGTCACAAATCAGACACTTAACTATGCCAATGTAGATATGTGCATATGAGCAGGTCTTGATTATATGGTTTAATTACGCAGTGGATAAAAGGCCAGACTACTGTCTATATCAGTGGTCATTATTATAAGTTACCCTTGTAAGTAGGACAAATTCTAAATAACATGGTCTCTTTGCAATAAAGAGCTGAAGCTAATTAGAAATCTGCTGGAAGTGCTGAGGGTGCTGTGGCACTGTGGAGTATTGCAGGGAACCTCTATGTCTACAACTACTAATTGAAAGATAACATTTTAATTTTGTTTTGTCAATGAAAATAGTGAATTTTAAGTTGCTTAGGTTCATTCATGTCTCTAACTATAGTGTAGTTACCAAACTTTTTGTAAACAGGCATACTGTCACACATGAAAATGGATATGGAAATTTCAGATTAATCAATTAATCCATGAAAAAGGGCGTAAGCTATCAGACGATCAGAATCAACTGACGTAATTGTGTGTATTGTGCTTATAGTACACATGATGAATTCAAAAATATCTTGGCTGTTTCTTTTGCTGTTCAGAGGAGCAGGGAGCTAAACATTATAGTGTTTGGATGCACAGGGCATGATGAGAAGTTCATCAGTGTGTGACTCCTGAGTGAAGAAACACTTGAAACACGTGCATTGTGCTCTGCTACCATACTGTCTGCCCTAGCTTTGCCTGTATCCATGAAAAGCCATGTTCTGATCATCAAGATATTTTGTCAATCTTCCCATGAGCTAGGTGCCATAGTCACTTTATGTATTTAACCAGTATTTTCTGTATTATTTTTCTCTAATGATTATACTTTAGTATTTGACCATGATAAAACTGTATTATTGTCATCAGTGTTTTTACTACTCTATTTTACATTATTAGGACACAAACATGCAAAAAAAAAAATTCAAAACATGCACAACCAATATACATTTCAAAGAATGCATCAATTTAATATATCTCCATAGCTCTTTCCTGGATGGGTGGTGTAGCACCCCTTACATAAAACAATGTTTTCACTAGTTAATTAGGTGGGAAAACTCAGCCACCATCCATTGTCTAGAAACAATGCATTCAAAAGACAGCATAGGTCCAGCCAGACTTTAGCCAATCTATCATGAGAAACACTGACACACAAACAAACATCCCATAAAGCTGTTTAACATGAAGCTGCCTAGTTTCAACTCCTGAGGAAGTTTGATGGAATCATATAACCTTTATCAACTGTTTTCACTCCTCCATTAAGAAATTAATGATTATTTATTAATTAACTTATATATGAAAGATACAACTAGGTTCACATTTTGGACAGAGAAGACAGATGGTTTGAAAGAGGAGTGAAAGAAGTCCACTGTGAACGAACATCCTTGAACAGAGGCGGTGGCTTAGACACTAACTGTCTGGCATCTATAATCCAGTTTTGAGATCCCTTCCCAGACGCCTTAACGCCCACTCACATCCTGGCCCATTTGACCTCAGGAAATCACATGATAGGGTGGGGCAGGTATCAGAATGGGTTTACCCGAATCCTTGGCTGATTGTGACCCACACCGGTTTTCACACCTTGGCTCGTGTGATTAGGTAGAGGATCAATAGGGGGTCCACGACCCTCTTGGTGACACTCCCATAGGGCTTAAAATATGGGACTCTCCACCATTTGCTCTTAGAACTGAAGAAGCTTCTCAGATGAAACTTTAAGAAGTCCAGACACTTTTCTTTCCAAGCTCCTTAGAATACAGCTGGGTCATAATGTATTTTTTGTTCTGTGATCAAAAACTCAATCAATCTTTGAGTCTGTAGATTGTATCACATGATATCCACTCTGCTTTTTTAATAACCAATTTAATAGCCATTTTCACTCGTGTGATACATTTTCTTGATTCCAAATTATTCGAGAAAAGTGTATGCAGTATAATGTTATATTCAAGCTGTACTTACATTTTACAGTTTAATTTTTTTAGTTATATTTCTTAATTAATATTAATTATTAATTTCTTATATTAATTAATAGGACTGTCACTAAAAAGCAACAAAAAAAGTCAAGACACAGTTTCAGATGCAGATTCATTTTATTCTACTGACCAACCAACATGCATAGGGAGACACCGTTACTAATACATCCGGTGTCTCAGAAACAGGTATTCAGACCATGTGCTTTACTCCTCATCATGACCTTTCTGGAAACAGAGACACAAACAAGAGAGAAAATATTGTTAAGTATTATTGGACATATTAATGGTTCACTTTAATTGACTATACTATGTGACAAAACTGAAAACATTCAAGTCTTGTAAATTCAATTTTGGACATATTTGTAAAATTAACTTTTAAACGTGCAGTTATATGCAAACTGTGAAATGTATCTGTGGATTCTGATGGCAAATAAAATCTTTATTAAAGTCCTAAAACAAATACATGCGATGTGTCATTATAGAAAAAGACACACTTTTTAAAAAAAAAATGTACAGGTACTGACCTTTGACCCTGCGTCACGGCTTTTGACACGTAGTTTGTTGACCTGGGACTCGGCAATGTCAGCTCTTTCCTCAGCTTCATCGAGCTCATGTTGAAGTTTGCGGAACTTGGTAAGATTACTGTTGGCCTGTTCCTCCTGTAGAACAGAAGCACAATATCCTTAAGATAACCTGCTGTATATTTTCTATATTTCTATATGATTAATAGGCGAGAAGAAATGATGAACACGTGCAATGCTTTTTTAGTGTGTAAAAAAAAATGCAAAGACAACTTACAGCTTCCTCAGCAGCTTTCTTGTAGGATTTCACCTTTAGCTGCAACTTGTCCACCAGATCTTGCAGACGGGTAAGATTCTTACGATCCTCTTCTGTCTGGAAGCAAACAAGAAAAAAATTGTATTTCTCTGAGTCAAAGTAAATATGAATTTAATTTTTACTGTTTCTTCCCCCATTCTCTAAGGTGACTCAAAAATACCTGATAGGTCAGCTCTTTAATCCGTCTCTCATATTTTCGTATTCCCTTGACGGCATCACTTGATTTCCTTTGTTCAACTTCAACTTCACTCTCCAGTTCTCTGATCTGTTGAACAAAAAGATTACTTATAACATACTAAATATTTTCCTTGTTTGATGATTTGTTAATTTATTATATCGATTTGACTTCATTAACACGATTTTGACTTACCCTGGCCTCGAGCTTCTGCACCTGCTTCTTGCCTCCCTTCATGGCGATCTGCTCAGCTTCATCCAGGCGGTGCTGCAGGTCTTTGATGGTTTGCTCCATGTTCTTCTTCATTCGCTCCAGATGAGCGCTGGTGTCCTGCTCTTTCTTCAGCTCCTCTGCCATCATGGCAGCATCAGTGATGGCCTTCTTGGCCTTCTCCTCTGCATTCCTGCACTCCTGCACTGCCTCCTCCACTTCAGTTTGAAGCTGGGATGTATCAGCCTCCAGCTTCTTCTTTTGGTTTATCAGGCTGGTGTTCTGGTGTTCAGATGAAAAATATGATTTTTAAAATTCCTGAATATATTTTCAATAGATAGTTTCTGTATCAAGTCTTCTCCAGTCTTACCTGTGAGTGCAGTAGCTGCACTCTCTCACTGACATCCAGCAGCTCTTGCTCTGCAAGTTTGCGACTTCTCTCCGTTTGCTCCAGAGCTGCTCTCAGCTCCTCCACTTCAGCCTGAAGAAGGTTGTTGCGTCGCTCAACAATGGCAATGTTTTCCTTCATATCGTCACTGGCTCGCAGAGAGTCGTCCAGCTGAAGTTGAGTATCCTTGAAGATAAAAACCCAAAATTTTAACTGATGTTTCACTTTGGTTTTGATTTTTGTTTCAAAGAAGTAGAACTGCTCGTTTATTCAGACCTTCAGATGGGCATGGACGGCCTTAAGTTGTTTCTGGGCCTCAGCTGCCTGCCTGTTAGCCTGGCTTAGCTGGATCTCCATCTCATTGAGGTCTCCCTCCATCTTCTTTTTCAGACGCAGAGCCTCGTTCCTGCTGCGAGTCTCAGCCTCCAGAGAGCTCTGAAGAGTATCCACAGTTCGCTGGTGGTTTCTTTTCGATTGCTCCATTTCTTCATCTTTCTCAGCTAGCTTGCGCTCAATGTCAGCCTTTACTTGGTTAAACTCAAGTTGGGCTCTGAGAATCTTCCCTTCCTCATGCTCCAGTGTGGCCTGTCACAAATAGAAATTAGACACAATGACTACATAACTTGTAATTAATTAATACTCACAACCTAAAATCTTTCAAATTTGAAAAAGGCCACCATGCAGCAGCTTACCTCTGCTTCCTCCAGAGCTGTCTGTATCTCAGACTTCTCTTGTTCCAACTGCTTTCGAATCTTCTCGAGCTCATGAATATTCTTTCCACCTTCGCTAATTTGTTCAGTGAGGTCAGATATTTCCTCTGAGGGCATATTGTAAAAAAGATAAATGCAGTTATACTGTGAACAAACTGTTCATGTATGATTTTAATGGGTAATTAAGTCACCTTGTAAGTTCTTGTTCTCTCTCTTCATGGTCTCCAAATGTTCAAGAGATTCTTCATAGGAGTTCTTCAGTTTGAAGAGCTCAGTGCTCAGAGACCTGGCATCTTTCTGAGAGCTCTCCAGCTCTGTTTGAGACTCCTCGTACTTCTGTTTCCACTCTGCCAAGACCTACAAGAAAGTTTTCATTTTAGACAAAAGATTGACCTTCCGCTTCAGTGAAATAATAAGCGCCGGATGAAAACCTTGTCAAAGTTTCTTTGTTTCTTGTCCAGAGCAGCAGCAGCAGCATTAGACCTCTCTACATCCACCATGAGATCTTCAATCTCATTCTGCAGCCTGTGTTTGGTTTTCTCCAGAGAGGAACATTTAGCATTCACTGCTTCAACAGCCTCCTCAGCCTCCTGCAGACGCTGAGCCAGCTTTTTTCTAGGTTATGAAAATATGTATTTGTGGTTAAACGCTCTTTACCTTTGCTGAGTTAGTGGACTTAGTGTATTTGGCTTACTTGGCCTCTTCTAGTTCTTCAGTCCTCTGGATGGCATCAGTTTCATACTTGGTTCTCCACTGAGCCACCTCAGAGTTAGCCTTGGACATGCTACGTTGCAGTTCAGCTTTAGCCTCCTGCTCCTCCTCATACTGCTCCCTGAGCAGGTCACAGTCATGGCGAGCAGACTGCACTGCATGGGCTAATGCATTCTTGGCCTAAAAGAAAGTGTATCTTTATGCACTGGGTGTACCAATGGTCTCTACCTAATGAGGTTACACTGATGATTATTTGCTACCTTGACTTCTTCCTCCAGCTGTCTTTTCAGGTCTTCAATTTGCTGAGTGTACGACTGTTTTCCTCTCGTGAATTGAGACACCAGAGAATCCTTTTCCTCAAGCTGCCTCAAAAGTTCACCTTATTTAAACATAAGATTAAATTCAGTACCGCACACTGGCACAACTAAAATATGCTGTTCAGATCTAATGCATACCATTCTCAGTTTGAAGCTTTGCTTTCTGCATGGTGAAGTCATTGATGGCACGCTGTCCCTCTTCTGATTTTGTTTTATATTCATTCATCTGGTCTTCCAGAGACCTGCACATTTTCTCCAAGTTGTTCTGTGAACAAAAAGCAGTAGATGGCCAATCATGTACACAATTATAAAATTAATGTTTGATTTGGCAATGAGAACAAACCCTAATACCTGAAAGTAACTTACCTTTGCCTTGACAATTTGTTCCATATTGGAGACCACATCATCCAGCTCCAGTCTGAGCTCACTCTTCTCCTTCTCCAGTTTCTGCTTGACTCTCTGCAGGTTGTCAATCTGCTCTCCCAGCTCAGCAACACTGTCGGCTTGTTTCTTCCTGAGTGTGGCAGTAGTGGCTTCATGGTGCAGAGTGGCCTCTTCGAGGTCTCTGCGCAGTTTCTGGAACTCGGCCTCCCTCTTCTTGTTCATCTCAATCTGGGCAGCTGTCGCTCCTCCAGCCTCCTCCAACCTCTCACTGATCTCCTCCAGCTCTCTGGCCAGGTCAGCTCTCTGCTTCTCCACCTTGGCTCGAGCAGCTCTCTCTGCTTCGAGCTCTTCCTCCAGCTCCTCAATACGGGCCTAGATCAGAGTCAAAGCAAACCTTGACATTTAATTTTACTCCTCCAAACCATATGTTTTTTTTTTTCTTTTTCATGGGTCTTGTTTGATTCATTACCTGCAACTCCTTCAGTTTTTTCTGGAGCTGGGCACTCATCACCTGCTCATCCTCAACTTTACCATTCAGCTGACTGATTTCAAAATCTTTCCTTTGGATATAAAATAAAAATGTTTCACCTGAGGCACAATCTAAAATGTGTTTTTATTGTTTCATTGTAAACCTGCCCATCTCATCTTACTTTTTCAGCCTCTCTTCGAGCTGCTGCTTATCATTTTCCAGGTCCATGATACTTTCTTGAGCTAACTTGAGATCTCCTTCAAGCTTCCTCTTTGCTCGCTCAAGGTCCATACGGACTTTCTTTTCTTGCTCTAAAGACCCCTCAAGCTGTGGGGGAAAATAAATATTATTACAATGGTACTGATATATTAAAATGATTGTTCATTAACTACTAAAGTCAGTCTATGTTCTTACATCATCCACTTGCTGCTCCAGCTTAGTCTTGGCCTTAGTCAGAGAGTTGACTTTGTCTTCCTCACTCTGCAGGTCATCCAGAGTTTGCTGATGAGCTTCCTGTAAAGCTTTCTTTTCCTTGGTCAGCTTGGCAATGATTTCATCCAATGCAGCCATTTCCTCAGTCAAGTTTTTTACCTATATCCAAAATACAGGTTCATTTAAGTAACAGATTAACTTCACAATGACAGTCATTAATAGGTTTGTTGTACCTTGTTCTCAGTGGCATGCTTCTCCTTCTCCACTTTAGCTAGAGTTAACTCTAAGTCGTCGATGTCTTTCTTCAGCTCGGAGCACTCGTCCTCCAGCTTCCTCTTCTTAGCAGTCAGTTCTGCATTCATCTCCTCCTCATCCTCCAGCCTCTCTGTCAGCTCTTTGATTTTGGCCTCCAGCTGAATTTTGCTCTTGATCAGCCCCTCACATCTTTCTTCAGCATCGCATAGATTGTCTTGCTCCTGAAGACAAAAAGTATGACATACGCATTAAGCCGACAAACACACACAATACATGTGATGTTGATATTTGTTGTCATACTGTAAGAAACAATCCTTTAACATACAGCCTGAACTTGGAGCTGCAGGTCATTCTTTTCTTGGAGAAGAGTGACCATTTTCTCTTCGAGTTCTTTCCTGCGGGCTTCTGATTTTGCATAAGCCTCTTTCAGTTTGGCAAACTCTTCCTTCATGTTGGCCATCTCTTTCTCAGTCTCTGCTGACTTCAGCAGAGGTTTGATCTTGAAGAACATCTTCATCCAGGGCCAATTTTTGACCCCCATGAAGGCACGGATGTTCCACTGGATCACAAGAAGAGCATCCCTGCAGACAACAGATAATCAGTGTTTGTAAAACTCCACCCACCTTTAATCCTTCATTAAAAATATGTTTTTAATATACTGTTTACCAAACCCTCACAACATTCTCCTAAGCATGTATGTAATGACAGTTGCCGTATTTTGTGTCCATAAGTCCATGAACATATTGCATTTTGTTATTTTGTTCAGTGATAAAACATGGTTCAGTGGAAAATATGTCTTGTATACTGGACAGATGATAGGTTTTAATGATGCAAATCTGTTTTGACACTGTGCTGCACAACATAAACTGAGTTGGCTAACAGAATTTGACCAAGCTTTGATAAGTTACCTGCGTTCAACAATCTTCTGGAATTCAACTCTTGCCAGAAGGCCTCTTGATCGAGCTTGGATGCCAGTGATGATTAGGGCTAATCTGTCATCTCTCATCTCCTCTAGCTGGCCCAACAGCCCAGCCTTGAAAAACACCTTTTACAGCAACACATAGCAGAGTCAGTAACAGCTTGTTTCTGTTCAAAGTGTTCTATAAGCATGCAAATACAGACCTTGGTGTGTCCCAGTTTGTACTGGTTGTGGTCTATATCTAAAGAACCCAAAAGTTTTTCAGCAGCTTTCTTGTTGTCAATGAACTGTCCCTCGGGAATGGCGTTAGGGTTCAAAATACGGTACCTTTGTTAGAAAAACAACAGATGAAAGAGTTGTTTCTTTTTTAAGTACATACTAATATGGATGGATGGATACTAATAAGCATTTTTTTAAGAAAACTCAAACCTCTGCTTGAAATCTCCATAGAGGATCCTGTTGGGGAAACCCTTTCTGCAGATCCTGATGCCTTCCAGCACACCGTTGCAGCGCAGCTGGTGCATCACCAGAGGGTTCTCCATGGCCCCTGGAGTCTTGGTCTCGTTGGGGATGATGCAGCGTACAAAGTGAGGGTGAGTCGACCTCAAGTTGGTCATCAGCTTGTTCAGGTTCTCCTGAAAGTTTTTCATATGTAAATTGTTGCTATTGCTTTTGACACCAAGTACAGTAAGTATGTAAGTTTCCTTTTGGGTGTTTACAAAGTAGTTGCCATAGTCGATTTTAGTCAGATTGTTGACCTTTCTAATGCAGCCCATAAAGGGTTTGTGTCGCCTCGTTAATTTCAGTGTCTATAACTTCAAAACTGGGCAAATCACAACAAAGTTTTGAACCTGTATCAAAACAATGAGAAATTCTTGCTGAGGTCATGATGTATAACTCAGTACAATCTCTCCTTTACATTAAAAAATAAAAATGTGTACATATCTTACCCTGTGCAAAGCTGATACAGTTTGGAAGGAAGAACCTTTCTTCTTGCTTCCACCTTTTCCCTTCCCACCAGATTCCTGAGCTAAAAAAAAATTAATGTCAAACTTTATTGAGAGAACCAACAGATCACAACAGATTTTTGAGGCATTTCAAATCTGTAGAAAAATTGATTACAGTACTGTTGTTATTGGAAATTATTATTGACTTCTAATTTTCACTATGGGATGTCAAAATACCTGAATCAGCTCCTGCATATCCGGCAAAAAGCAAGGCTAAAAGCTTAAGGTTAGACTTCTGGAAAAGACCAACAACAGTCTCATTCAGAGGATCCTTGTTCTTCACCAACCAGTTGTTGATATTGTAATCAACAGTTCCAGCGTAGTGCACAAGGGAAAAATGAGCCTCTGGTTTTCCTTTGACAACTCTGGGCTTCTGGAAATTGTTAGATTTTCCCAGGTGGTTGTCATAGAGCTTAGCTTTAAAGGTGGTATCACTGGCTTTGGGGAACATGCACTCCTCTTCAAGGATGGACATGATACCCATGGGCTAAGATAAATATAATGAAGAAAAACAATTTTCATGACAAAAATTTTAACATACATTTTAATTTTAAGAATAACATGCACAAACACTAGGATAAAAATAGAAATGTTTTTATATAGTCCAGTGTCACACCTTTTCAATCAGGTCGATACAGGCCTGCAGATCCATACCAAAATCAATGAACTCCCATTCGATGCCCTCTTTCTTGTACTCTTCCTGCTCCAGTACAAACATGTGGTGGTTGAAAAACTGTTGCAGTTTTTCGTTGGTGAAGTTGATGCACAGCTGCTCAAAGGTGTTGAACTGAAATGAAATGGACCACAGTATGTTCATGATTTAAAATGCATCCTTACATTAGGGACTACCATTTATAAGATTATAAGAACTTATTTTTCCAAACTCACATCAAAGATCTCAAATCCAGCAATGTCAAGCACACCAATAAAATACTGGCGAGGCTGTTTGGTGTCCAGGGACTGGTTGATTCTCACTACCATCCACAGAAACATCTTCTCATATACTGACTTAGCCAGTGCACCGATAGCGTAGTACACCTTAGAAAGGAAATATGTGATTCAAAATAAATGGTGCGTTTTCATTAAATCAAAGCCTGGCAAAATCCCCCTTTAACTCTGTACCTGGGCGACATTCTGTCCTTTGGTGACCCACTCGTTTCCTACTTTGACTCTTGGGTGACAGAGACCTTTGATGAGGTCAGCAGAGTTCAGGCCCATCAGATATGCAACTTTGTCAGCATCTGAGAAATAGTGACGGTGATACATTTTTTGCATATTTTCTTTTACACAGTTTAAGACGTTCTGACAAAAATAACATCATCCATTCACATTCAGTATTTTTTACTTTACATTGTACTTTAACTGTTCTCCCCCAGAGTTGTCTGTTTTTCTGGTGGATAGTGGCTCTCACCATGGCTTCTTGCAGTTCCAAAGCCTAAGAAATTGATTTTTAACCCTTTGCAGACTGATAGATGTCGTCTGTTCTAGAGTTTTTTTTAAATTGTTGTATCCTTCACTTTGTTAGGTTCCGTTTAGCTTCTATTTAAGTGATTCCTTGATTCAACAGGTCTGGCATTAGTCAGGCGTCAGAGTGCCTAGTTATTTGAATATAATCTATTATGTTATAATTATATTTCTTACCTTCAGTACCATCGGCCTCTGCCTGCTCTTCTCTCTGCTTCTGTTTAAACTTCATGTTGCCATAGTGCATGATTGCACCAGTAAGCTTGTAAATACTATTCTTCTCTTCTTGAGTGAAGCCCAGAACATCAAAGGCTTCCTGACAAAAATCAAAAACATTAATTTTACTATTTTCTTTTTTGTTTTATTAAATGAATTTTGGACGAAAATTGCTGCAGTGAATCTGAGATTCAACTCACATCAGTGGCCATCAGCTCTTCAGAATCATTGATAGAGGCTACTGTTGTCTCTCCTTGGGAGATGAAGGCGTAGTCATAAGGGTTGTTGGTGATGAGCAGCATCTCTAAAATTAAATAGAAAATGTTTATTTCACTATGAAATGTATGATTGAGTACAAATCAAACACCTGTCCTGAACTTACCTAGAAGTTCAGGCTTTATCTGAGACAGGATCTGGTAGAAAATGTGGTAGTCCCTCTCAGCTTTGAGCTGGAAGGTCACACGAGACTTTTCCAAAAGGTCTGAATGAGTTATCATAAATGGTATGAAAGTGTGACACACAGTAACAAATTTAATAGAGTTTTTCAAATGTTTAATTATGAAATAATCCCCCAGTTTTAAACAGGCTTTGCCTGGTTAAAGCACTCTTGGTTCATATTTGCAGAGGCCTTCAACCAAACAAAAATGGCTCAGAAAAAGGATACATGGATTATCTTAATTTTACTTACAGGTCTCGATGTCAGCAGAGGCCAGCTTTCCTCGGTTGTCAAAATGAATACGGATGAATTTACCCTGGGAGGAAAATGTGTGTTCACTTGTATTTTTGGAATAAGAAGTAACTTCATTTATGAATGTAAACAAGTAGTCTGACATCAGCCAGATACAGACACTCACAAATCTGGAGGAGTTGTCATTCCTGATGGTTTTGGCATTGCCAAAGGCCTCTAGAGCAGGGTTAGCCTGGATGATTTGATCTTCAAGGGTTCCCTGATTTAGTTAAACAAAAAAGAACCTTGAAAAACAGCAATATTTTGACTATATTTTGTTTGTCTAACATTAAGAAAATCTTGTCTCATAAGAACCTTCTTCTCTGCAGCTGGATCTTTCTTCCCAGCACTTGGGACAGCTGCAATGCTGGCAAAGTACTGAATGACACGCTTGGTGTTGACAGTCTTTCCAGCTCCAGATTCTCCACTGAGTAGAAAAAAGACATACATTTCAAGACCAAGAAGCATAACTCTTAACTGCTGAAAAGACCCTTGTTGGTAAAGTTACTTACGTGATAAGGATTGACTGGTTTTCTCTGTCTGTCAGCAAGAGAATATCAGAAAATCAGGGGAAAATGCAACGATGTCCAAACAAAATGTCAATCAAGATGAATACTAAAAGGGATATTTGTACCTGCCAGCATGTACTGGTAGGCATTGTCAGAGATGGAGAAGATATGAGGAGGAGCTTCACTCCTCTTCTTTCCTCTGTAGGCAACGACCACCTCCTGGTTGTAGACAGGCAGCCACTTGTAGGGATTGACAGTCACACAGAACAACCCAGAGTAGGTCTGTCATGTAAAGAGAGGGATATTAAAGTTTGTTTCAGATGCGAAAATGTTATTTCACTAAAGATAACTTTCAAGTTTGGTAACTCACGTAGATCATCCACGCTGCGTAACGCTCTTTGAGGTTAAACAGCACAGCTGGTTCATGGAGGAAGGTGAACATCGCCATGTCTTCAATTTTATCAAACTTAGGCGGGTTCTGAGGATGCACATCACACTCCTTCACTGTGACAGTCTGCAAAAAGAAGTACCAGGTATTACACAAAGCTAAAAACTAAAATACATTTGAATGGAACTGATATGATGAATATACCTTTCCAAATTCAGTGTCGACGGTGACTTTGTCACCATCGCGGCTAGTGATTGTTGCTTTAACGTACTCAACTTCAGGGTCAGGAACGAAGCACTGTTTTTTCATGTCAAATGGGCGAGTCTGGGCCTCCAGACGCTCCTTATCTGACTTTCTCAGGTAAGGAGCCGCCGTCCCAAACTCTTTCATGGCAGCATCCCCCATATTTGAACCTTTAAAAAAATGTCTATTAAATGTAAATAAGCATAAGCATATATTACCCAAATTCATGTAAGACCCAGGAAAAATGCACACAAAGCAGGTTTAGTAACAGAGACAGTAAAAGAATTTCTAAAAACAACAAAAAATATTTATATTCTTGTATATCAAGCATTTCCGGTAACTTTTAGTATGCAGAAGGCTCAAATTAATGTGTTATGCAGCAGGTCTTTGCATGAGACACAACTACTAAAGGTGTTTGAGGTGTTTGGGTATTTAAGACCAGCAACCCCAAACAGACATAATCACAAAAAATGCCCATTCTTTTCTGACACACACATGCACCAATAGAAAAATGCATTTAAGTTAACTGATTCAGAAATTCAAGAAATGTAGCTTTGAATTTTACCTAAGGCGTTTCACTCCACAGGAAGTAACAATTTGTGCTATTTATATGAAGTACACAGAAAAGAACCAAAGATCACATATAACATCACAAATTCATTAGAAATTTGACAGCAAGGTTCACAGAAACAGGAGTCCTGTCACTCAAATAAATTGCTAACCTATTACAAAATATAGCTAGCAGCAGAAATTTTAATATAATTAAAACTTTTATACCTGCATGGGTGTTCTCTTACCTCTGACTGTCAACCTTAAGAGAAATGTCTGATCCAGTGGCTGACCAGGCTACCTCTCCATTAATAAAGGTTGTAGGTCAACCAAATATGGGAATGAATATCAGAGAAATGGCATCCAGGTTGTCTATCACAAAAAGCATTCTCCAAATTGGGTAGAGCCTGGAGGAGCTATTTGCTGCTCTCACCTTGTGAGCAACAGACTAATGCACCCACATGGGCATGACAAAGAAGGGTGAAAGAGGAGGTGGGGGAGGCTAGGGCAGATGGTAGTCTGTTTGTCTGTCTGTCTATCTATCTATCTATCTATCTATCTATCTATCTATCTATCTATCTATCTATCTATCTATCTATCTATCTATCTATCATCTGTCTGTGTGTCTAATTCTAAGTATCAGCATCTAATTAATTATTTGTCTCAGCAAATAATAGTAAGGAGGTTTAAAACAAATAGTAAGCCAAAACACCATGAGATAGAGATTCAGATATTTTAACTAGGGTTTCTATTTTAGGGAACAATAATTAGGCAGATTTTTTTCAGGATGAAAAAAAGGGATATTCGTTAATTAGAAGGTAGAGCCACCATGTCATAGACTTTTGCACTCTGTAGTCTGTTCAACATATGAATAAAGTAGGCTAGGATTTGTGTCACTTTAATCATCTTGAGATCTAAAGTTCAACAATAGTCTGTAAAGCAATAGGATGTAAAATACATTTCAAGAGGAAGAATAAAGAGCAGCTGTTGTCTACAGAGAGGCAAGACAAGGCCAAGGTCGCAGCTGTGAAGTCCCTTTATTATCACTCACCACTGTTCTCAATTAGATCTACACCCTTAGTCTAACCCTGGTCACTCTGCATTCTTTCCTTTTCTTTACCAACAATAGATGTGTTCAGATGCAATGCAATCCAACCCAAGTTCATGTTTCATGAAAAAAGGGAAACAAGGGGCTGTAAGTTTTGTACCAAATTAATATTAACAAAATTATAACTCCTCTATTTTACTAAAGAGCATCTGTAATATGATTCTTCATTTAGCTTCTGTTATCTTTCTGCAGTTCAAGCAAGCATATGAATGGTTCACTGCAACTTTCATGTGTTGTGTTTGTGGGGTCTTCACTCAGCAGTATGAGTAGTATAATTGTGTTGCTATGCTAAAATTTGCAGTAAGTCATATTTAATTGATCAAGGTGCATGAGCTCCCTAATAGTGTGTCACATGTAATACGTGTGTGTATATTCTATGTTAACTCGTCATCAGCTGTTTCTGAACAATCTTGGTCCGTTCAGCAGATCAATACTACAATAGTATATAAAATGGGTTTTTGTTGTATTTGAATGTACATCTCTTGGGTCTTACAAATAATGTTGCCTTCCCCTTTCCTCTACACAGTTTTAATAACTAGACAATATGATTTCTGGTGGAAGAGCATTGGGAGCTTTCCTGATGCTGGACTTTGTTTGTTGGTTATTGTTGTTATATTATTATTATTATTATTATAAAATTATTCATATTGTGTTTGAACTCTGTCTCTATGATAAAGAGACAGAGATATAAGGAAATACACACAGATGTGAACGTTTAATTTCATTTTTGTATTGATTGATTAATTTTGCAAAAGGTTTTATCCCAACATAAATTAAGAGATCTACATGCAAAGTGTATTTAATTTTAGAGGTCATAACTCTTCTCACAAGAATGCAAATTATTTTTGTCTTTCTCCAGATGAAGGATAGATGAAGCAAACCTTTTATTTCATTTAGTTTTCTATTAAATAAATAACTTTTTTGCCACTAGAACAAAAGACGAGAGGGCACAAATGACCCCTGACTATGTAGCTATATACTTCAACCTGCTATCAGATGTGACATGCAGCAAGTGCCCTTGGCTGGCTTCTGTTGACATGGAATTGTTTTCTTCCCTTTATCCTTGAGCACAAAGATAACTTGTGAAATTCCTGTTGGCTGCCTTTGAGGGCTTGGCGGTTCAGAGTATAGCTTGGGGACAGCTTGTGACGCAGGTAGTTGAGACTGGTTTGTATTTTTTCTTTGACCAGCAGCAACAGGTGATAACCTCAAGGGAACATAACAATATGCTATATATACTATAGCTAGCGTATTGTGGGATAATATATCATTTATATAAAGCAATATACTAAATTAATCTACGTTTAGTGCAAAATGCATGAACAAATAAACCTGTATGTGTTACAAATGAAACCTCTAAAGCAAGACAAGGAGGGCAAATCAGCTTTCAAAGTTTCTCATAAGTTTCTTTTCTTTGTTTGTTTGCTGTTTTTTTTGTTTGATGAAGTGTGTGAATGGGCGAATGACTGGTTGTGTAAAGCGCTTTGGGGTCCTTAGGGACTAGTAAAGCGCAGGCCATTTACCATTTACCAAGGTCTGATGAAGGTCTGGCATAAATTAAATCCTTCTAGAACCTCAATTATGTGACTTTCTATCAGATCCCATTTCCTTCTCCTTTACTTATCCTCTGTCTATTCCAGGCTCTAGGAGAGCACTCTTCCAGCCATTTAAGGTCTCATTCCCAGCTGTCCACGGTCTTTGTGTCTTTGACTTTTATGATCACATGAGCACACAAAAGAAGGTGTGAGGCACCTTGCCTCACTTAAGTTTGAAACTAGAGCCAGCAAAGCTATTGGCAGAATTTGTCCTATGTTGCGGTGAAAGGTCACTTCTAAGTGGTGTTGAATTTTAGCAGAGGCTTACAGGAGTTGATTGTTCTCCTCCCTTGTCCTCTTCTCACTCATTCAGACTATGGACCTCTCTATAGGATCAAGTCCAGAGTACTGCTTGTCTTCAGATGAGGTAGTGACCAAGAGATCCTCTGATGAAATATTGAAAAGGTACTGTTGGCCATTTAAAGATTTTATTATCAACTTTTTGTTTTACTTTATGCAGAACTTCTAATTTCTGATTGCAGAAATGGCAAAAATAGAAAACATTTCTTTTAGACCTAATATGCTCATATTGTCAATGTACTATTTCCTCTTGAAGGACACACCAAGACCAGATTATCTGCTGCCAGTCTGTCAAGTCTGCTTGTATCCTGTGCTCCAAATGGCCCTCCCCAGTCTGGCTCCAAAAAGAGAGTGCTTGTTAAAAGAAAGAATGGGCGCTACTACTGATGTGAAGGTTAGTAGTTTTCACTTTTATAGTTTAGTATGTTAGCCTGTAGTCATATCAAAATGGAAAGAAATAGTCAGAAATAAATGGTTGTGTCTCTGGATAATGTCCAATTTTCTATACCCGAAAGAAGTAGTGAGAAGATGGCTTTTATTTATGCAAAAAGAGTAGTCTGTGAGCTTGTTTTGTTAATTATCTATTGTGGGTGCATGTGGAGTAGAAATGTCTCACTGTAGTTCACTTATCAAGCACTGTGTCATTTACAGTTCTGTACATAAGCATATTGTTCTTAGGAGCTTCCTAGAGTAATAATAATAATAATAGTTCAAGACTACATTCATAAAATTCTTCTGCATTTTCTAGTTGGTAGTGTCATTTAAGTAAGTGTTATACAAAAAAATGTGGATTTCTTTTCTTATTTGAATCAATCAACCTGAATTCTGCAGTCCTCTCTTCACATGTCACTAATTATTCTTTTAAAGTCTTCTTCAATGCCATTGTCACCTATTTTGATCTCATTTAAATCCAGAAAACCCAAAAAACATTTAAAAAAAATGTTAGATGTCATGCTACAGGGAAATATAAAACATATAAAATGCCTGAAAATCCAAAGAAAATGACAAAGCAAACTCTTCTTATCATGTAACATGTGAGTAAGTTTCATTACTTTCACATGACTTTTTCCAACTGCCTTCTTTATCAAACTATAAGAAATGGATCTGTGAGCGCCATCTGGTGGTCATTTGATGTTTAACTGACTTCTGATGAATGAGGTATAAAAGCTGCTTAGTAATAACACCGTTGTCTACCTTACAAAATAAAGCGCCTTGAGGCGACTGTTGATGTGATTTGGCCCTATATAAATAAATTGAATTGAATTAATAATAGTCTCAATGGGAAAGACTTTGTCATTGATAAGCTACACATAGTTTTCTGCCACACATTTTTATTTCTAAAAGCTCAAAGAAATTGATTTAGTGACCATGGTTTCAAATTTTGTATTCTCTACTATATTGAATACCAAAATGCTTTTTTATTGTAATGTATTAGTTTTTGTGATTTTGTCTGAAATCACAGTAAGTACAACTGACTTTGTTATCCGAATTTACCAGTTTGTTCCCTTCTTTCATTGGAAAGAAGTGTGAGAGGGAAAACTACATATTACTATATCTATAGGGAAATTCAGTCAAATTACTGATACATTCCTTATAATGCAATTCTTTAATACCAGTAATAGACATTTAAAACATAACACTTTTACTTTATCTTTGTTGCTATCCTTTTAATTAATTTTATCTTATTTTTCTACTAGTTTGGTTCGAATTTTATATTTATTTGTTTTGTAAAATCAAGTTTGGTTCTCACCAGTATAAACAGCAAACGCTTTTATCAATGAAACTCACAACACTGTTTGAGATGCTCATTAACTTTATTCTACTAAACAAAAACACATGCATAGGGAGACTTCATTGCAGGACAAGAGGTGTCTCAGAAATGATCATTTCAAGGTGAACTTCATTCTTCATCAAGTCCTTTCTGAACCAAGAAAGAGGGGAAAAAGAGGATCATTAGTGAGCCTTTTTTATTTGAAAAGAAGAGTTGGATTGTAAATGAAGTGAAAACAGTCAGTGCTCACTCTACAGTGATTCTGCAGTAAGACTACAATGCATGCTTTCGCTTTTATTTTTGTCAATGATACTTGAAATAAAAAGCTAGAATTTATGTTGGTGATCTGTCAGCAGGATGCTAAGAGTTCTACTATTCCGGACTAACACTTTTTTTAAACATGTACAAATACAAACCTTTGATCCCACATCACGGCTTTTGGCGCGTAGCTTGTTGACCTGAGACTCGGCAATGTCAGCTCGCTCCTCAGCTTCATCGAGCTCATGTTGAAGTTTGCGGAACTTGGTAAGATTATTGTTGGCCTGTTCCTCCTGTAGAGTAGAAACACAATATTGTTTGTAAAGAAAATATTCAGTCAGTGGTCAGATGTAAGGGCGGTATTTAAAATCTGTATAACTTACAGCTTCCTCTGCAGCCTTCTTGTAGGACTTGACCTTTAGCTGCAGCTTGTCCACCAAATCTTGAAGACGTGCTAGATTTTTGCGATCTTCTTCGGTCTAATTAGTACAAATTTTTACATAGTTTTGTTTCTGAGTATAATTTCCATTAGACAAGCTAACTTTGGTTCAGAATCAAAGTTACCTGATAAGTAAGCTCCTTGATACGCCTTTCATACTTTCTTACTCCCTTCACAGCATCACTGGCCTTTTTCTGCTCATTTTCCACCTCATTTTCAAGTTCCTTGACCTATAAAATTCAGATCCCACAACAAAATTCAGATAACATCACTTAAATTTAGACCAGCTATTTATTTGATATATAGATGCTGTAGTCAAAGAGATTATAGGGAGAGACTGAAGTATTATACCCACCCTGGCCTCGAGCTTCTGAATCTGCTTCTTGCCTCCCTTCATGGCGATCTGCTCAGCTTCATCCAGGCGGTGCTGCAGGTCTTTGATGGTTTGCTCCATGTTCTTCTTCATCCGCTCCAGATGAGCGCTGGTGTCCTGCTCTTTCTTCAGCTCCTCTGCCATCATGGCAGCATCAGTGATGGCCTTCTTGGCCTTCTCCTCTGCATTCCTGCATTCCTGAGCTGCATCTTCGACTTCTGTCTGAAGCTGGGATGTGTCAGCTTCTAACTTCTTCTTCTGATTTATCAAACTTGTGTTCTGTTTTGAAAAAATACACATTTATCAGTGTGACAATCGCTTACACAATTGAGCAGAAATGTGTCGCAAAGACAACCTTTATATCTTACCTGTGAGTGCAGTAGCTGCACTCTCTCACTGACATCCAGCAGCTCTTGCTCTGCAAGTTTGCGGCTTCTCTCCGTTTGCTCCAGAGCTGCTCTCAGCTCCTCCAGTTCAGCCTGAAGAAGGTTGTTGCGTCGCTCAACAATGGCAATGTTTTCCTTCATATCGTCACTGGCTCGCAGAGAGTCGTCCAGCTGAAGTTGAGTATCCTTGAAGATAAAAACCCAAAACTTTAACTGATGTTTCACTTTGGTTTTGATTTTTGTTTCAAAGAAGTAGAACTGCTCGTTTATTCAGACCTTCAGATGGGCATGGACAGCCTTAAGTTGTTTCTGGGCCTCAGCTGCCTGCCTGTTAGCCTGGCTTAGCTGGATCTCCATCTCATTGAGGTCTCCCTCCATCTTCTTTTTCAGACGCAGAGCCTCGTTCCTGCTGCGAGTCTCAGCCTCCAGAGAGCTTTGAAGAGTATCCACAGTTCGCTGGTGGTTTCTTTTCGATTGCTCCATTTCTTCATCTTTCTCAGCTAGCTTGCGCTCAATGTCAGCCTTTACTTGGTTAAACTCAAGTTGGGCTCTGAGAATCTTCCCTTCCTCATGCTCCAGTGTGGCCTGTCACAAATAGAAATTAGACACAATGACTACATAACTTGTAATTAATTAATACTCACAACCTAAAATCTTTCAAATTTGAAAAAGGCCACTATGCAGCAGCTTACCTCTGCTTCCTCCAGAGCTGTCTGTATCTCAGACTTCTCTTGTTCCAACTGCTTTCGAATCTTCTCGAGCTCATGAATATTCTTTCCACCTTCGCTAATTTGTTCAGTGAGGTCAGATATTTCCTCTGAGGGCATATTGTAAAAAAGATAAATGCAGTTATACTGTGAACAAACTGTTCATGTATGATTTTAATGGGTAATTAAGTCACCTTGTAAGTTCTTGTTCTCTCTCTTCATGGTCTCCAAATGTTCAAGAGATTCTTCATAGGAGTTCTTCAGTTTGAAGAGCTCAGTGCTCAGAGACCTGGCATCTTTCTGAGAGCTCTCCAGCTCTGTTTGAGACTCCTCGTACTTCTGTTTCCACTCTGCCAAGACCTACAAGAAAGTTTTCATTTTAGACAAAAGATTGACCTTCCGCTTCAGTGAAATAATAAGCGCCAGATGAAAACCTTGTCAAAGTTTCTTTGTTTCTTGTCCAGAGCAGCAGCAGCAGCATTAGACCTCTCTACATCCACCATGAGATCTTCAATCTCATTCTGCAGCCTGTGTTTGGTTTTCTCCAGAGAGGAACATTTAGCATTCACTGCTTCAACAGCCTCCTCAGCCTCCTGCAGACGCTGAGCCAGCTTTTTTCTAGGTTATGAAAATATGTATTTGTGGTTAAACGCTCTTTACCTTTGCTGAGTTAGTGGACTTAGTGTATTTGGCTTACTTGGCCTCTTCTAGTTCTTCAGTCCTCTGGATGGCATCAGTTTCATACTTGGTTCTCCACTGAGCCACCTCAGAGTTAGCCTTGGACATGCTACGTTGCAGTTCAGCTTTAGCCTCCTGCTCCTCCTCATACTGCTCCCTGAGCAGGTCACAGTCATGGCGAGCAGACTGCACTGCATGGGCTAATGCATTCTTGGCCTAAAAGAAAGTGTATCTTTATGCACTGGGTGTACCAATGGTCTCTACCTAATGAGGTTACACTGATGATTATTTGCTACCTTGACTTCTTCCTCCAGCTGTCTTTTCAGGTCTTCAATTTGCTGAGTGTACGACTGTTTTCCTCTCGTGAGTTGAGACACCAGAGAATCCTTTTCCTCAAGCTGCCTCAAAAGTTCACCTTATTTAAACATAAGATTAAATTCAGTACCGCACACTGGCACAACTAAAATATTCTGTTCAAATCTAATGCATACCATTCTCAGTTTGAAGCTTTGCTTTCTGCATGGTGAAGTCATTGATGACACGCTGTCCCTCTTCTGATTTTGTTTTATATTCATTCATCTGGTCTTCCAGAGACCTGCACATTTTCTCCAAGTTGTTCTGTGAACAAAAAGCAGTAGATGGCCAATCATGTACACAATTATAAAATTAATGTTTGATTTGGCAATGAGAACAAACCCTAATACCTGAAAGTAACTTACCTTTGCCTTGACAATTTGTTCCATATTGGAGACCACATCATCCAGCTCCAGTCTGAGCTCACTCTTCTCCTTCTCCAGTTTCTGCTTGACTCTCTGCAGGTTGTCAATCTGCTCTCCCAGCTCAGCAACACTGTCGGCTTGTTTCTTCCTGAGTGTGGCAGTAGTGGCTTCATGGTGCAGAGTGGCCTCTTCGAGGTCTCTGCGCAGTTTCTGGAACTCGGCCTCCCTCTTCTTGTTCATCTCAATCTGGGCAGCTGTGGCTCCTCCAGCCTCCTCCAACCTCTCACTGATCTCCTCCAGCTCTCTGGCCAGGTCAGCTCTCTGCTTCTCCACTTTGGCTCGAGCAGCTCTCTCTGCTTCGAGCTCTTCCTCCAGCTCCTCAATACGAGCCTAGACCAAAATCAAGGCACACCATGCCATGAAATTTTCTTGCTCTAAGTTACTTTTCAACACTTTTCACACTTTGTTCTATTCTTTTATCACCTGCAACTCCTTCAGTTTTTTCTGGAGCTGGGCACTCATTATTTGTTCATCTTCTATTTTACCGTTCAGTTGACTAATCTCAAAATCTTTCCTGTGGATGGAAAAAATATATTTTGCTCGTACAAAATAATTTTGTTATGAAAAACTGTGTTAGAAGTTCAGTTCTTAATTCTTACTTTTTCAGCCTCTCTTCGAGCTGCTGCTTATCATTTTCCAGGTCCATGATACTTTCTTGAGCTAACTTGAGGTCTCCTTCAAGCTTCCTCTTTGCTCGCTCAAGGTCCATACGGACTTTCTTTTCTTGTTCTAAAGACCCCTCAAGCTGTGGGGAAAAAAGTAAATATATATAAAATGTAAATATGTAAATAAGTATTATTATTTAAAAGTCTAATTTTTTAAGTTCTTACATCATCCACTTGCTGCTCCAGCTTAGTCTTGGCCTTAGTCAGAGAGTTGACTTTGTCTTCCTCACTCTGCAGGTCATCCAGAGTTTGCTGATGAGCTTCCTGTAAAGCTTTCTTTTCCTTGGTCAGCTTGGCAATAATCTCATCCTGAGCAGCCATCTCTTCAACAAGGTTCTTGACCTGTTGCAAGTAAATGATGGTATTACAAATTCTGTGCACAGTTTAGAAACATGTCTCTTTTTCATACCCTTGTTTTCAGAAACAGAAATATCAAGTACTTTGTTCTCAGTGGCATGCTTCTCCTTCTCCACTTTAGCTAGAGTTAACTCTAAGTCGTCGATGTCTTTCTTCAGCTCGGAGCACTCGTCCTCCAGCTTCCTCTTCTTAGCAGTCAGTTCTGCATTCATCTCCTCCTCATCCTCCAGCCTCTCTGTCAGCTCTTTGATTTTGGCCTCCAGCTGAATTTTGCTCTTGATCAGCCCCTCACATCTTTCTTCAGCATCGCATAGATTGTCTTGCTCCTGAAGACAAAAAGTATGACATACACATTAAGCCGACAAACACACACAATACATGTGATGTTGATATTTGTTGTCATACTGTAAGAAACAATCCTTTAACATACAGCCTGAACTTGGAGCTGCAGGTCATTCTTTTCTTGGAGAAGAGTGACCATTTTCTCTTCGAGTTCTTTCCTGCGGGCTTCTGATTTTGCATAAGCCTCTTTCAGTTTGGCAAACTCTTCCTTCATGTTGGCCATCTCTTTCTCAGTCTCTGCTGACTTCAGCAGAGGTTTGATCTTGAAGAACATCTTCATCCAGGGCCAATTTTTGACCCCCATGAAGGCACGGATGTTCCACTGGATCACAAGAAGAGCATCCCTGCAGACATTTGACTTGTAAAAAATTCTGTAGTACTCCAGACTCTGCTTATTTAATGTCAATGAATCGTTTTTTCAGTCTTCAGTTTGTGAATGTGAAAGTATCCATTATATCTAAATAAACCTGAAAATATTAATTGTCAGAGTAAATTGTTAAATGTTGCCATTGTTGTACTTAAATTTGTAAACCTTGCCTTAAACTGCATGTTTAGATATTCTTTTGTTCTCCTCCCCGGCCTGCTGAATGGTGGGGAAGCTGTAATGTTTAACCACAGGCACATTCCATGGTAGATTCTGGTTTCCTTATCTTGTGAAGTATGTTCACTTCCGGCCATTTAGGGGCTCGCCTATGCTTGTATATGGTGAACCATTAAAGTTAGGCCATATACGGGTGTGGGGAGATGGCCTTTGGATAACTAGGAAATGTGGTTAAACAGTTGTAAGCATATATTGTGTGGCAGGAAGTCATGTATACACACACACACAGTGTTGAGTGTTCAGTGTTCAGCGCCAAGAGCCTGGTTCCGACCAGCCTTCCCTTGCTATCAAGTAAAAACCGGTTAAGTTGTTGTCTTGCTTTCTTCATGGTTCATGGGTGATGAGTCTCTGAACTAGCGGGCCTGCTGAAGTGCAGACCCAACATTAATGAATAAATAAATTACGTTCTTTATTTAATTTGTGCCCTTTATGAATATGTTTTCAGTGTTCCAAGGAAAATACAATAGCTTGCTAGGATAGTGTAAGGTATTGAGAATATAATACAGTGTCAGAGGACTTTTACACCAAACTCATTTGGTTCAAACATTTGGACTTCGCCTGATTCTAAAAGTAATGTTGTGAAACCTCCTCAAACTAAAGACCATAGCACACAACCTATCAGTGTTTTTGACTTTCAGTTAATGAAAGGAAGATGAATACTACCTTTAGTAAAATGTTTTGTCATTTTTTTTATATTCCATTTTCCTGTAACCTTTGAATTGATTTGAAATCGGAGTTTTATTGTACCAAATACCTGCGTTCAACAATCTTCTGAAATTCAATTCTTGCCAGAACACCTCGGGATCTTGCTTGGATCCTCGTGATGATTAGAGCTAAACGGTCATCTCGCATCTCCTCCAGCAGTCCAAGCAACCCAGCTTTGAAGAATACCTAAGATCAAGAAACCCATGTTGAAGGCACTTTTGTGTGTGTGTTAGAATTACTCTTGACCACTTTATTATCATCATGGACATGATAACACCAAGAATAACAGCATATGCCAAAATTTGTTCTATCAGTACTGACCTTGGTGTGACCCAGTTTGTACTGGTTGTGGTCTATATCCAAAGAGCCCAAAAGCTTCTCTGAAGCCTTTTTGTTATCAATGAACTGTCCTTCAGGAATAGCACTTGGGTTTAAAATGCGATACCTGGAAAAAAAAAGTGAGCATTTCAACTTTATTTTATATTACATAAAATGTCAAACCACAAAAACACAGCAGGATGGATAGCTAAGAAATTTGATGTTGCTTTATCTTTATATTTTCCAACTATCAATGTATCTAACAGACACCTCTGCTTGAAATCTCCATAGAGGATCCTGTTGGGGAAACCCTTTCTGCAGATCCTGATGCCTTCCAGCACACCGTTGCAGCGCAGCTGGTGCATCACCAGAGGGTTCTCCATGGCCCCTGGAGTCTTGGTCTCGTTGGGGATGATGCAGCGTACAAAGTGAGGGTGAGTCGACCTCAAGTTGGTCATCAGCTTGTTCAGGTTCTCCTGATAGCACATCATAGAGAAAAGAATTGCCATTGTCCTTCAAAATACATTACAATTCAAAATGACTTTTAATATCCTAAATTCAGGAATAATGTTTCTATTAACCAATTTATAATATGTAAAATTATACTGATATTACCCTGTGCAAAGCTGATACAGTTTGGAAGGAAGAACCTTTCTTCTTGCTTCCACCTTTGCCCTTCCCACCAGATTCAGCTGTAAGATACAGTTGTTGTTTGTGGGAAAGTGGGCAGGGGAGGGTTGGGCCAGTAGCTTATTACATGATGCTTTAATAATCACTTGTAAACTAAGATGCTACTAATTTTTTAAAACCTACCTGAGTCAGCTCCTGCATAATTTGCAAAGAGAGCTGCAAGCAGTTTGACGGTAGACTTTTGGTACAATGCCACAACAGTCTCATTCAGAGGATCCTTGTTCTTCACCAACCAGTTGTTGATATTATAATCAACAGTCCCAGCGTAGTGCATCAGGGCAAAATGAGCCTCTGGTTTTCCTTTGACAACTCTGGGCTTCTGGAAGTTGCTGGATTTTCCCAGGTGGTTGTCATAGAGCTTAGCTTTAAAGGTGGCATCACTGGCTTTGGGGAACATGCACTCCTCTTCAAGGATGGACATGATACCCATGGGCTAAAGGACAGAAAGTATAAGTGTTTGTTAAGGACTATATTTGTATTAGTTTTAGCTGAACATGTAATTGTACAGTGTTTCACCTTTTCAATCAGGTCGATACAGGCCTGCAGATCCATGCCAAAGTCAATGAAAGTCCATTCGATGCCCTCTTTCTTGTACTCTTCCTGCTCCAGTACAAACATGTGGTGGTTGAAAAACTGTTGCAGTTTTTCGTTGGTGAAGTTGATGCACAGCTGCTCAAAGGTGTTGAACTGAAGAGAGACGGACAACAGTATGTTCATGATTTAAATTGTATTTTACATCCAGGACTACCATATAAGAAGAATTTAATGTTTCCAAACTCACATCAAAGATCTCAAATCCAGCAATGTCAAGCACACCAATAAAATACTGGCGAGGCTGTTTGGTGTCCAGGGACTGGTTGATTCTCATTACCATCCACAGAAACATCTTCTCATATACTGCCTTTGACAGCGCACCAATAGCATAGTTCACCTAACAAGGAAATGCATAAAAGTACACCTTGATCAAGTTTAGGGAATTATTTTGGAATTCTCCAAAAGTTTCATATTATCTCACCTGGGCGACATTTTGTCCCTTGGTGACCCACTCGTTTCCTACTTTGACTCTTGGGTGACAGAGACCTTTGATGAGGTCAGCAGAGTTCAGGCCCATCAGATAAGCTGCTTTGTCAGCATCTGTGGCAAAATAGCAGTTTTGATTTAAAGTCATCAGTGCCCACAGAGA
Source organism: Pelmatolapia mariae (assembly GCF_036321145.2). NCBI lineage: Eukaryota > Metazoa > Chordata > Actinopteri > Cichliformes > Cichlidae > Pelmatolapia > Pelmatolapia mariae. Next base: position 3,577,622 of record NC_086243.1, on the reverse strand, counting down.
TCGTGTCTGACTGTAGTCTTCTCTCACCTTCAGTACCATCGGCCTCTGCCTGCTCTTCTCTCTGCTTCTGTTTAAACTTCATGTTGCCATAGTGCATGATTGCACCAGTAAGCTTGTAAATACTGTTCTTCTCTTCTTGAGTGAAGCCCAGAACATCAAAGGCTTCCTGACAAAAATCAAAAAATTAATTTTGCTATTTTCTTTTTTGCTTTTGAATTTTCGACTAAAATTGCTGCAGTGCATCTAAGATTCTACTCACATCAGTGGCCATCAGCTCTTCAGAATCATTGATAGAGGCTACTGTTGTCTCTCCTTGGGAGATGAAGGCGTAGTCATAAGGGTTGTTGGTGATGAGCAGCATCTCTAAGGAGATAGAAAAATATAAAATTACAAAATGTCTAGCTGTTTTCCATATGGTGATAGTTCTTAAGGTTAATGACTGTGTACCCAGAAGTTCAGGCTTTATCTGAGACAGGATCTGGTAGAAAATGTGGTAGTCCCTCTCAGCTTTGAGCTGGAAGGTCACGCGAGACTTTTCTAGAAGGTCTGTAAGAGAAATCAATTATTTGTAACTTATCTGGTATACAGATAAGTTGCATGTAATAGTTAAGTCTACCTTCAAATGTTCCACATAAACACAGTTACTTACAAGTTTCAATGTCAGCAGAGGCCAGCTTTCCTCGGTTGTCAAAGTGAATACGGATGAATTTCCCCTGTTAGGTGGAAAAAAGCTGATTTTAGTTTTGTTTATTCTGTTCCACTTAGGTATTGTCATTTATCATCATATAGCCATGCACAGGGTTGGTGTGACAAAGGAGAATGCTAGGGATAGAGTGAAGTTGAGGCAGATATTTCACTGTGGTGACCCCTAAAGGGAGTAGCTAGAAGAAGAAGATGAAGATGATAAAGGGAAAGAAGAATCTAAAGACACTCACAAATCTGGAAGAGTTGTCATTCCTGATGGTCTTGGCATTGCCAAAGGCCTCTAGAGCGGGGTTAGCCTGGATAATTTGATCCTCCAGGGTTCCCTGATGTGAAAATCAAAGACAAGATCTAAAGTGCAAAGCTTCCCAAGTGGAATTTTGATTGTGAAAAGCATCTTGAGGCACTTGTTGCTGTGATTTGGTGCTATACACATACCTATGAATTGAATTGAATTGAATTGAATTGAATTGAACTGAAAATGTTTGAAAACCTTCTTTTCTGCAGCTGGATCTTTCTTCCCAGCACTTGGGACAGCTGCAATGCTGGCAAAGTACTGAATGACACGCTTGGTGTTGACAGTCTTTCCAGCTCCAGATTCTCCACTGAGTGGAAAAAAGACATACATTTCAAGACCAAGAAGTATAACTCTTAACTGCTGAAAAGACCCTTGTTGGTAAAGTTACTTACGTGATAAGGATTGACTGGTTTTCTCTGTCTGTCAGCAAGAGAATATCAGAAAATCAGGGGAAAATGCGACAATGTCCAAACAAAATGTCATTCAAGATGAATACTAAAAGGGATATTTGTACCTGCCAGCATGTACTGGTAGGCATTGTCAGAGATGGAGAAGATATGAGGAGGAGCTTCACTCCTCTTCTTTCCTCTGTAGGCAGCGACCACCTCCTGGTTGTAGACTGGCAGCCACTTGTAGGGATTGACAGTCACACAGAACAACCCAGAGTAGGTCTAATAGTTGGTGAAAAGAGGAGAGCAAAGTGTTAAATATGTAGAATTTGTGGGAGGGCAGTTAGTGTGTTGTGCTGTCAGCTCACGTAGATCATCCACGCTGCGTAACGCTCTTTGAGGTTAAACAGCACAGCTGGTTCATGGAGGAAGGTGAACATCGCCATGTCTTCAATTTTATCAAACTTAGGCGGGTTCTGAGGATGCACATCGCACTCCTTCACTGTGGCGGTCTGCAAATGGAAATCAAACAGTTTACAGCCATGTTAACCAAAACAGAACCAAAGTCCTTTGTAGACACATGTACACACTTATGCAGAACCTGAACTTTATTCACCTTTCCAAATTCAGTGTCAGCAGTGACTTTGTCGCCATCGCGGCTAGTGATGGTTGCTTTAACGTACTCAACTTCAGGGTCAGGAACGAAGCACTCTTTCTTCATATCAAATGGGCGAGTTTGGGCCTCCAGACGCTCCTTATCTGACTTTCTCAGGTAAGGAGCCGCCGCCCCAAACTCTTTCATGGCAGCATCCCCCATTTTTCAACCTGTTACAAATGTGAACTTTAGTCTCTAACAATGAATGCAAGCTAGAATCATTCATTGACGATTATTAACGGTGTGAACTGCAGTCGTTTAGCCATCAGTTACCAGGTAAAGTGTGAAGAGATGCAGGAATAAGCTACAACATCAAAACAGAAGAACAGCAATCATGTCATTACAATGCAGTGTTCTGCTGCAAAATCTTGTATTATGACATTCATGTGAGTGTCACACGTACCACTCTCATAACTGTTGTTGCAGACCAAGAATGCCACCCACCCACCCACTCATGACAATACAGGCTTTCCCCAGCATCCACAAGCACTTTAACTTTAGGTGTTGATGCATCCTTCAAACACCCAAGATTAGAATCTGATGGAGCAGTCACAGGATGCTCTGACACAATCCAGGGAGTCCTCACACCTCTACCCAGGACCCAGAGGATCTACTGATGACGTCACAGCGCCACACACCACACCCCCAGAAGTCTCACGTCCCTCACCATAGTGATTTTAGCAGTGTAGAGACGGCATACACATTAGGCAGTTTTACTGTTGTGGGTGATTGGTGTAAATAGTAATGACACATTTTTTTATTGCTGCAATAGTGTGGTGTCAGTCAAAAACTAATATGTACAGAGGCAAAAGACTTTCAGTCAGTTTTATTTCCATTGCCGAATTACAAAATCTCAGCTTTGCCTCAAGCTGCCGTACAATCTTTACACAATTCAAAACTCATGTTTCAATACTTTGAATTTCAATACAGAATTATGCCATAAAAACTATGATGAGAATAAACACCCACTTACTTAGAGTATTAACAATAAAATTTGCACATTTCTAGTTAAACCACAAAGATGTATGTCCTAACTGAGGGTCATTCCTGTTCAACTCAAACCAAGCACAGCTTTTACCTAGGGTGGGTTGGATTCCAAAAAGAAGAGCAGGATCTGTCAGGACTTGCTGTTTAGACCAGAAGAAAAAGCAAAACAAGAACAATTCCATTACCACTACCACACAGCATCATAATTTATTACCCCACACTAATACGATGTACATGTAAAGTACCTTCTATTCTGAACATTAAATTATATGTAAATGTTTTTGCTTACCTTTGACTCTAAACCTTCAATCAAGTGAAGTGATGAGCCCTGCAGCTGACATCTGCCCTTCGTCCTTTAATAAAGGTTCTTTATCCACCAAATATGGCCTGAATTTTTGGAGAAAGGTTACACATTAAAAAAGCATTCTCCTAATTGGGTAAGTTGTACTGCTGCTATTTGTTGCATTCACCTTGTGACAAGCAGGGCGAGAACAATACAGGACAAAGAAAGGGGAGGGCAAGAGGTGGGGATCAGGGACAGGCTTGATATCAAGTGACTCTTATTTTATTCATTCAATTCGTAACGGGTAACTTTATATATTGTTTGTAATACTGATGAAATTCAGTTTAATACTTCAAGTCATATTTTCAGTCTTAATATTTATATTTGTCTGGGTTTTACTTACTAGAATATTCACTATGTCTGAAGAATCTACAGCCTCCGTTCTATAAAGTCATTAATGTCACATGGTGTTGGTTGTTTGCTTACAGCAGCTGATAATCTTTCCTGATTACAACTTGCATACAAGGCAACGCAACAAAACCAAGAGCAAATCGTCTGTTTAGATTCAGGGGTTATGACAAAAAATAATAATTCATAATTCATTCAAAACCTGGTTACAAACAGTAACTTTGATTTTACTACTTAGCACCGGTCAATTCAATGCCCCTTTTCCAAATTCCAAACAAAGTAGACAAGCAAAATTAATATGACTAATTTGCTCCTAAAATATTGTAGCTCTTGAACAGCTTTGGCCTCATTGCTCATGCTAAGATGTTTAATCAGAAAGGCAAACTTCAGCAAAGGTCAGGCATGTGAAAGGAAGGTGAAAAGCATTTCTGGAGTCACTGCTGCTGAAACAAAGTATAGCAGCTGTTGTCAAGTGAGAGCTAAGGTCAGGGATCACTCACCACTGTTCTGCCCAGTTTGGTCTTCACCCTTTGTCTCACAGTGTCGTCATGGCATTGTTCCCTCTCCTTTGGCCTTGAGGACAAAGATAACCCTGTGAAATTCTTGTCTGGATTTTTTCTCTCTGATTGTGAAGGGCGGCAGTATAGCAGAAGTGCATTCTTTGATGTCACGATGGACGGGGGGTAACAGGTGCACATCACTGAAAATACTCCATATGTTGAAACGTATCTGTTTGATGGTGTTTTCTAAATGTTTGCATTTAAGCACTGGGAAGTTTTAGCTTATTAGGGTTTTTTGCCAAGTATTTTCTGTGCCCACAGTTATTGAACATTAAAATTAGATGAACATTGTCGTGGGGAGAAGCAGAGAATAGATTTTATTTTGATCTCCTTTATGTGACGCAGACAGATCTCCATTATCAGCCCTTAATAAATGAGGGAATTAGAAATTTGGTTTCCTATGGTAAAATGAGAATGACCTTCACTGTGGTGCAGAGCAGTGTTCCAGTGGATCAGAGATTGCTTTCACATTGTTGGACTCATTCTCATTCTCAGCTGTTTAAGCCCCTGTGGAAATCTTCATCTGCTCTTTGGTCCCTTCCTGGCTTCCATCCCTCATCTAGCTGCCTAACCCCTCTAAGGTAAGGTCACTTGTTCTTTCATGGAAAAAATAAATGGTGTCACTTTATGCTGGGGGTGTCTGTCTAATAATCCTAAAGTATTTCTAAACATCAAAGGCCTAGATGTTAAGTAGTTGACACACAGAAGCCTGTAGCACAGAGGTGACGGTATTAAAAGGCTGTCAAGCCCCAAAGAGTCAAAGGAAAGACAAACAAAGCCACAGCTTAGATGGTTGTGTGTGTCTCAAAGTCTGGATAGGAAAGAATAACACGAAGCAATTCACTTATTTTCTTATAATCTCTCCATTAATAGTGAAGACCTTTGAAAGACAGGTGTGTTAGATCAGGGTCAGCTTTCACCTAAACCACTGACAGCACAAGAAGGTGTGCTTCAGTCTCTCCTGTCCTGCTGCAGATGCATAATGAACGGTAAGCCTGTCAAAGATTCAAATAGGAATACATTTGCTGTAAAATGTGCTCTTATTTTCTTAGACATACTCTATTTTCTTTTTTGTGTGTGTTTATATGGTTTATTTCCATCTATATTTGGATTTAATGTGATATATTTTCTCTGAAAGTAGCACAGTGAAACTTGATGATGTCTTTTAAAGAATAATTCTTATTAGTTGTTTTGTTTTACAGCGTTAAAATATCCGTATATCACAGCGAGAGATTGTAAGCAAAGCTGAGATATGTCCAACAGTTGTTTAGTGCATTAGACACGAGGCTTCTTTAACCAATGTTGTTTAATTACAGCCTGGTCTAAATCATCAGGATATTATGTTACAACAATTATACTCAACTAATTACAGTGTTTTTATGTTTGACCAGATTATAATGTGTTACAAAAAACACACACACAGATATAAAGTTAAAAATGCAATTTTTATTCTGTCATAAATATAGTAAATAATGTGTTTGTTTCATTGTTCTGCATGTAGAGATTCTAACACTGTCCTCCTCTGGTTTTAGGGAAGATTTTAATCATATTTATTCAATCATTTTCTGCTATTCAGTCATATTGTTGGAGTATTTTAAACTGAGAGTATTTTCTTTCTCTCTCCTTTTACTTAGTGAAAGTAACTATTTCTAGCACTGCCTCCACACTCACCAATGGTCCTTGTGTAAATAGTAGCATAAGACAACAAGTGGTAACGTTACAGGTATTTCATTGAACACGTGTCACATTATGATGTCTCTTCACTAAAAAAGCTTTGCAGCTAATTTTAAGACATCAGGATCAGTGGTATGGGACAAGACTGAGTAAGAGACATACAAGCACTTTTACTTGAATACAGACTCTCATTATAGCTTTTCTATTTTTTTCCTAAACATATTTTTGTCTACTTTGATTACTGCAGTAACCGTCAGCTTGATAAATCTCAAACACTTGCTGGACTGAGTTTTAAAGGCTTCACACAGAATGAAATCTGCATTTGCAGAAATCTATTTCTGTGGCATACGCTGTATGAAATGATTGTAAATAGGGTGGAAAATGTTTTCAGAATACCCACTAACAGCTAATAAAACTTTGCAGATTTGCGGCTGCAACCGTGAATGAATATCAGAAAACAGCACAGAATTCAACACAAGGTGGCAGAAGTTACCCACCTAACATCACACCCCAAACATGATCCTGTGTAGAAAATATAGTGATTAGTAAACTGATTAGCTTCACATATTGTTAATGTGGTAACACCTTACACTTAATATCAGTTTGTCCTTAAATTCTTTTGGTACTTTATAGAATTTTTATACCTTCAAAAACATTGGTATTTTGTCAGTGATGAACACGTGAAATGTAAGTTTTATATGTTATTATTGATGACTTTATGTGGTGCTACTTAAAAATGAATAAGCACACGTTAATTTGAATGCACTTTGCTTTATTCTACAGTTACTTTGGAGACAAAGGAGAACCAATAGAGAAGATCCCAAAGGTCTTAGGTGGCCGTCTGTGAGTTTCACTCCTCATCTAGCCCTTTCTGTGATGAAGAATGATAAGAAAGCAAACAATGAGAGACAGATTAGTGACTGAGGACTAACAACACTCAAATGTGTCGCACAATAAGTACACCAGTAGTTGCTGTCTTAAAACTAATATTCCCATCGATCCATCCATTCGCTTCCGCTTATCCTGTATCAAAGTCGCTGGGGGGCTGGAGCCCACCCCAGCTGTCTTATGGCGAGAGGCAGGGTACACCCCGGACAGGTTGCCAGTCTGTCACAGGGCTAACACATAGACGCAGACGACCATTCACACTCACATTCACTCCCGCATTCACACCTATGGGTAATTTAGAGTTTCCAATTAACCTATCCCCACTAACTGCATGTCTTTGGACGGTGGGAGGAAGCCAGAGAACCGGGAGAGAACCCACGCAAACACGGGGAGAACATGCAAACTCCACACAGAAAGACACCGGCCTGATGGTGGAATTAAACTCAGGACCTTCTTGCTGTGAGGCAACAGTGCTAACCACTGTTATATTAAAATACATATTAGCTCAATAGAAACGAATTTTATTCACTGAGAAGCATAGGCTTCCATAGTTGAGTGTAGCTGATGAGTGTCTCTACTTATCATTTCATTCTATACTAATATTTATAACCTGCCTAGCTAAAAAGTTACAGCTAAGCCAAAAATGTGTTTTTATCTCTACTTCTATCATAGATAACATTTTACTCAAAAGACATTTATTTTATTTTCATGTTTAAATTCTAAATACCAGCAATGATCTTACATTCAACAAATTCACTGAAAATACTGCAAGTAGCACCAACAGTGAGAGCTGGGCTTAAAATTCAGTTATGACACTGATGAAGATAAAGTATTGCTTTGTCTGCCGCTGTGCTTGAGTTTGGGATATTTGGGGCACTTTTGGGAAATTTGTAAAAGCCTCCGCCCGTCAAATACATCTTAACCTTCCTTGTTCTGTTATTCTTTGTTATATAATATTATATATTATATATAATAGTCCTCAATTCATCATATCAGTGTCTACCTCAAGAAGAATTTATTGTTTTGACATTTAAACTGATATTTTCTTCAACTATTCTAATCTACAAGATTAATATTTTGATTTTAGACTATTATTGATTTTTTTTTCAAGAATGACCATTTTCATTTGCAGAGAATACAATGTTATTAAATCACACTGCAAAATCTAACCAATAAGGAAGGCTTGAGAATAAATAAGTAAAATAAGCAAATAACATAAATCAGCAGGACTCTCTATGATGACATCGCAACATTGATCGCTGTCCAGTGCACTGATATCATAGAATAACAACCACTTGGCAAAAACAACATCAGCGCGTGGGTCAGGATTCTGTTATTGCATCATGTCGGCTTGGACAAAATCAACACGAATGTTTCATGAGACAAGAAATGTAGCTGAAAAATCTTGAAAAGCTTGTCCACATTTAAGGCTCAAGGTGTGTCTTTAACTCACTGAGTTAGCTAATTCCAAATCTGAATTATGGTGCTATAACTGGAAATTTAGACGTTTTTGTTTGTTTTGTTGTTGTTGTTGTTGTTGTTGTTGTTGTTGTTGTTGTTTTAATTTGTTTGTTTTTAAGAAGGTAAAAATATGGGTAAGTAAAGCAACACAGACAATATTTTAGCAAGCTTCACTCACTGCATAAGAGGACAAATTAGTATCTGTCCAAAAGCTGGAAATATATAAACACACAAATTAATCACGAGGTCTTTAAAAAGAACTATACATATATTTAGTGGATGGCAGGAGATAGCTAAAAGCTGTTTGTTACATCCAACCTCCGCCCTTTTTATGACTCATATACTGTTATATTTTTTATTTTTTAACTTCGTAAAAAAACAAATATGTAAAACTACATATTTTTAGTGAAAACTGTCACCTGAATTAGACAAATGAAGAAGGCTTCTGTGAGATAATAAAATAATAATAATACTAATAAAATAAATTGCACCACTAACCAACCACTAATGTAAATGCCACTAAAACAAACCATACAACTCAAAATAAATGGATTTTTAAAGCATCGCTTCGAATGTGTTTATTGTGTCCTTTTTTAATGAGCCATTTTACAAATTGCAGAATAAAAACAACTTGAAATTGATCGTGTTGAACTGATAATGACGTGGTGAGTTATCATGAACATCATAACAGGGGTTGAAAACTAGAGTAGCCGCTTACCTTTGAGCCCACGTCACGACTCTTGGCACGCAGCTTGTTGACCTGAGACTCAGCAATGTCAGCTCTCTCTTCAGCCTCGTCCAGCTCGTGCTGCAGTTTACGGAACTTGCTCAGGTGAGTATTGGCCTGCTCTTCCTACAGGATTCAAAAACAACACAGTTCACAATATTAAGAGGCATGGGGGAGTCGACGTTTCTTGAAGCCACATGATCGTAAAATAAAAGGTGTAGGCACAGATGTAGCCAAAATGTTTGTGTTGCAGCAAAAATATGATATGGCATGTATCGAACAGCTATGTTTAAAACTGGGAAAACTTAAAGTATATGTATGGGAAGGAATATTTAGGTTAAAAGAAAGAGGAAAAAATCAAAGTGCACAACTTATTAGAGACAACTTTGTTAGGAATAAACTCACAGCCTCCTCTGCAGCTCTCTTGTAGGCTTTGACTTTGAGCTGGAGTTTGTCAACCAGATCCTGCAGACGCAGAATATTCTTGCGGTCCTCCTCAGTCTGAGTAAGCCATGGAGACAGATGAGAGAAAATAATGAACCTTTGTAATATTTCTGAAAACTCTGTGGGAATTATTTTATTAATCTGTGTATAAAGGGGCAAGATAAGAGGACTCCTATGACTGGTATATGCTGAAAATGTATATTTGCCTAAGATAAAGCAGCACGTCTAATATTTTATGTCAAGTAAGACCCCTTTACTCATATCACACATCTATACATTAAATGTGCTATTAACTTCCTGTTGCTGAAACTGAAACACAGTAAAGGTAAAAATGTGAAGATATTAAATTCTTTAATAAGAGTCACACCCTGGACTTGCTGCTGACGTTAAGGAAACTTGAATCAATGTACAAAATTAACTATAGCAGGTTTTCATTTGTGTAGATTTCACAATAATAATAATTGATTTGAGAAATTACTGACTGAGTCAATTATCTTAAAGTATATGATTATATATGAATATTAATTATTTATGTAATCAAAATGTCTAAAAAAAAAAGACCTGGTATGTGAGCTCCTTAATGCGTCGCTCGTATTTACGGATTCCCTTCACTGCCTCGCTGCTTTTCTTCTGCTCCGACTCCACCTCATTCTCAAGCTCCCTCACCTGAAAAGATGCAAAAATCATTTTCTACAAAGACTCTGGTCAACCACAAATTTCAAAGCTGCATACATTAAGTATAAACATTTATTACAATTTTAATAAAAACGCATCAACTAAAAGACAGTAAACTAAATTAAGTTAAAAAAAAATACCTGTGATTTTTCACATTTGTGTACTTGTGATTCTTACCCTGGCCTCGAGCTTCTGCACCTGCTTCTTGCCTCCCTTCATGGCTATCTGCTCAGCTTCATCCAGGCGGTGCTGCAGGTCTTTGATGGTTTGCTCCATGTTCTTCTTCATTCGCTCCAGATGAGCGCTGGTGTCCTGCTCTTTCTTCAGCTCCTCTGCCATCATGGCAGCATCAGTGATGGCCTTCTTGGCCTTCTCCTCTGCATTCCTGCACTCCTGCACTGACTCCTCCACTTCACTCTGAAGCTGGGATGTATCAGCCTCCAGCTTCTTCTTTTGGTTTATCAGGCTGGTATTCTGTATATTATTAAGGTATGCAATGCAAGAATATGAGAAAAAGTGTCCATCTGCACTTTAGAAAAAGTATTCATACATCTGCATGGTTGCAGTAAACAGAACTCACCTGTGAGTGCAGTAGCTGCACTCTCTCACTGACATCCAGCAGCTCTTGCTCTGCAAGTTTGCGGCTTCTCTCCGTTTGCTCCAGAGCTGCTCTCAGCTCCTCCAGTTCAGCCTGAAGAAGGTTGTTGCGTCGCTCAACAATGGCAATGTTCTCTTTAAGGTCATCATTGGCCCGAACAGAGTCATCCAGCTGAATTTGGCAATCCTTGATGAGATAACATTATTCACATTAAAATTTATACCCAGTTTAAATGTAAAACATCTGAAAATTATTTCACTTTTTTTAGTTTACCTTCAGATGCGCATGAACAGCCTTAAGCTGTTTCTGGGCCTCGGCTGCCTGCCTGTTGGCCTGGCTCAGCTGGATCTCCATCTCATTCAGGTCTCCTTCCATTTTCTTCTTCAGCCGCAGAGCCTCATTCCTGCTGCGACACTCAGCTTCGAGAGAGCTCTGCAGGGTGTCGATGGTCCTCTGCAGGTTTCTCTTGCACTGCTCCATCTCTTCATCCTTCTCGGCCAGTTTGCGTTCAATATCAGCTTTAATTTGATTGAACTCAAGCTGGGCTCTTAGAATCTTACCCTCTTCATGCTCAAGAGAGGCCTAGTGGGCAAGAAGTTGCAGAATTACACATAATGGCAGGTAGTTTTACTTAAAAATGTCTTATTAATTATTCACAGCGTGTACCTCAGCTTCCTCGAGAGCAGACTGAATCTCACTCTTCTCCTGTTCCAGTTGTTTCCGTAACTTCTCCAGTTCATGGATACTTTTGCCACTCTCACCAAGTTGCTCAGTGATGTCAGAAATCTCCTCTATGGGATGTCAAACACTGCGATTAGGATGACTTTAAAGTTTATTGCTGTGTCTACAGATCCTGTGCACAAACACCACCAGCAGATCCTACCCTGTAAATTCTTATTTTCTCTCTTCATGGTCTCCAGATGATCCAGAGCTTCCTCATATGAGTTCTTCAGTTTGAAAAGCTCAGTGCTCAGAGCCCTCGCTTCCTTTTGGGAGCTCTCCAGCTCGCACTGAGACTCCTCATACTTCTGCTTCCACTCAGAAAGAACCTGCAGTGTAACAAAGGCCAACAATAAGTCTGCGTTTGCCAGATTGATGAAACCACTTATTCCAATATTAAAAACAGTACTCAAGGAAAGACAGCATTTATAACGTTCACATTCAATCTTAACAAACGTGCTCAGAAGGGGGCAGCCTGTTGTGGATTTTTAAAACTACCACACTGTGCACTACGTGTGTTTATATTCAGCTTAAATAGCCCCTGTGGGTGCTGAGATTTTTTCTAGTGTAAGGCTTTAGAAGCCACCTTGCCTATTGATACTTTTGTCACAAACACTTCAGTGTGTTTCACCTTGTCAAAGTTTCTTTGTTTCTTGTCCAGAGCAGCAGCAGCAGCATTAGACCTCTCTACATCCACCATGAGATCTTCAATCTCATTCTGCAGCCTGTGTTTGGTTTTCTCCAGAGAGGAACATTTAGCATTCACTGCTTCAACAGCCTCCTCAGCCTCCTGCAGACGCTGAGCCAGCTTTTTCCTTAAGAAATCATTATTCAGAGCTGTTTAATTCAAACGCAGCTGTGTGGTGGATAACTAAACTGTGAATTCAACTGCTACAAGTGGCTGCTTGGTCATCCAACAGACAAACTTTTTGTTCGTCTTACATTTTAGTAGGAACATAATACAAACAAAAAGCTGATCTGATAGACGAACGGTAAAGTTTCTTTAGGATAATAAACCATCTATTTAAATTTCAGACTCTTACTTGGCCTCTTCTAGTTCTTCGGTCCTCTGGATGGCATCAGTTTCATACTTTGCCCTCCACTGAGCCACCTCAGTGTTGGCCTTGGACATGCCACGCTGTAGTTCAGCTTTAGCCTCCTGCTCCTCCTCATACTGCTCCCTGAGCAGGTCACAGTCATGGCGAGCAGACTGCACTGCATGGGCCAGAGCACTCTTTGCCTGTTAAAAGAAAGTTATATGAAGCGGTGACAGTTTTTAGGAAATAACTGTCTGGTGCTGTCAGCCGGCACTGAAACTTTATTTCACCTTGGTCTCCTCTTCCAGCTGTCTCTTTAGATCCTCAATCTGCTGAGTGTAGGACATTTTCCCTCTTGTGAGTTGAGACACCAAAGAATCCTTATCCTCCAGCTGCCTGGAGAGCTCACCTAATGTTATGGTAAATGTAGATTGTTATTGTTCAGACCCAAAGAACACAAAAATCCTTGTCTGGTTTCAGAATAACAATTGAGTTTTCCAGGTTTAAACACTTTTATACAAAATTGAAGTGGATAGTGTTTTCTATCATACAAACCAGCTACATGTAGGTTGTAGTAAAGGAAAAATATACCATTTTCTGTTTGAAGTTTTGCTTTCTGCATGTTGAAGTCACTGATGCAGCGCTGAGCCTCTTCAAACTTTGTCTTGTACTCATTCATTTGATCTTCCAGTGTCCTGCATGCTTTCTCTAGATTAGTCTGAAATTCAACACAAATGTTCAATATGCATGTATTATATCTATGTCAACATGGCTATGTTAACACTGGAGAAAAAAATTACCAAATAATATGATTTTAGCACACCTTTGTCTTCACAATATGTTCCATATTGGAGACCACATCATCCAGCTCCAGTCTGAGCTCACTCTTCTCCTTCTCCAGTTTCTGCTTGACTCTCTGCAGGTTGTCAATCTGCTCTCCCAGCTCAGCAACACTGTCGGCTTGTTTCTTCCTGAGTGTGGCAGTAGTGGCTTCATGGTGCAGAGTGGCCTCTTCGAGGTCTCTGCGCAGTTTCTGGAACTCGGCCTCCCTCTTCTTGTTCATCTCAATCTGGGCAGCTGTCGCTCCTCCAGCCTCCTCCAACCTCTCACTGATCTCCTCCAGCTCTCTGGCCAGGTCAGCTCTCTGCTTCTCCACTTTGGCTCGAGCAGCTCTCTCTGCTTCGAGCTCTTCCTCCAGCTCCTCAATACGAGCCTAGACCAAAATCACTGTTAAAGACTTTGCTCACTAATAAGTGTTAAACCAGTGATAGCATCACATATTAGTAAGTCGTTACCTGAAGCTCTTTCAGTTTCTTTTGAAGCTGAATGGCAATGGCCTGCTCATCCTCAATTTTATTATTAAGCTGGCTGAGCTCAAAGTCCTTCCTGTGGGGAAGAAGGAAGGGCTAGATCACTTATAGCACTACTTATATATCTTTACTTAATCTGTTTGGAACTATTAGGATGTGAATGTGCTTACTTTTTCAAATGCTCCTCAAGTTGTTGCTTGTCATTCTCAAGGTCCATGAGACTCTCTTGGGTCAGTTTCAGGTCTCCTTCCAGCTTTCGCTTTGCTCTTTCAAGATCCATCCTAATCTTCTTTTCTTGTTCCAGAGAACCCTCAAGCTGAATGTTATTAGAAAGAAGCAAACTAATGTCTCCATAATACAAAGGAAATTGGTTCACCAATCAAAAAGTTAAACTAAAGTGGGTAAGTTCATTATAATTCTTACATCATCCACTTGCTGCTCCAGCTTAGCCTTGGCCTTGGTCAGAGTGTTGACTTTGTCTTCCTCACTCTGCAGGTCATCCAGAGTTTGCTGATGAGCTTCCTGTAAAGCTTTCTTTTCCTTGGTCAGCTTGGCAATGATTTCATCCAATGCAGCCATCTCTTCAACAAGGTTCTTGACCTGTTGCAGGTAAATGATAGTATTACAAATTCTGTGCACAGGTTAGACACATGACTCTTTTTCATACCCTTGTTGTCAGAAATAGAAATATCAAATTAGTCGTACCTTGTTCTCAGTGGCATGCTTCTCCTTCTCCACTTTAGCTAGAGTTAACTCTAAGTCATCGATGTCTTTCTTCAGCTCGGAGCACTCGTCCTCCAGCTTCCTCTTCTTAGCAGTCAGTTCTGCATTCATCTCCTCCTCATCCTCCAGCCTCTCAGAGAGCTCTTTGGCTTTTGCTTCCATCTGAATTTTGTGTTTGATCAGCCCCTCACATCTTTCCTCGGCATCTGCAAGATTATCTTGCTCCTAATATTTGATGATATTCATTAGCGTATAAGATACAATATCCATGGCTGAGTGTATAAGGAATACTGTGATTAGACTTACAGCCTGAACTTGGAGCTGCAGGTCATTCTTCTCTTGGAGAAGAGTCACCATTTTCTCCTCTAGTTCCTTTCTTCGAGCTTCAGATTTTGCATAAGCTTCTTTGAGCTTTAGGAATTCCTCCTTCATGTTGGCCATCTCCTTTTCTGCCTCAGCAGATCTCAGCAGAGGTTTGATCTTGAAGAAAAGCTTCATCCAGGGCCAATTCTTAACCCCCATGAAGGCACGTATGTTCCACTGGATCACAAGAAGTGCATCCCTGTCAAAGATCAACCATTAGTACAACCAAACTCATTATGATCAATAACAGTTTTTTTGCTCCTTTCAGCTTATTTATATTTAAGTCTGTCTGACCTCCTTTCAACAATCTTCTGGAATTCCACTCTTGCGAGCAGACCTCTTGATCGAGCCTGGATTCCCGTGATTATGAGGGATAAACGGTCATCTCTCATCTCTTCAAGTTGGCCAAGAAGACCAGCTTTAAAGAATACCTTTAAGAAGCACGAATGACATTAATGTATTAGTGTTGAAGAGTTGAATTACTTTTACTTTTTACCAGATATTTCAAACTCTCTATCTATCTACTAGATAGATAGATAGATAGATAGATAGATAGATAGATAGATAGATAGATAGATAGATAGATAGATAGATAGATAGATAGATAGATAGATAGATAGATAGATAGACTTTTTTGATACCTTAGTGTGACCAAACTTATACTGGTTGTGATCAATATCCAAAGACCCAAGAAGTTTCTCTGCTCCTTTCCTGCTGTCGATGAACTGGCCCTCAGGGATAGCAGCAGGATTCAGGATGCGATATCTGTAAAATCACAGGTGTAAGTGTCTAGGAGCTTAGTATTATAATTTTTTAAGGAATTGTATAATATGTGATCCTTTTCTTCTTTAAATAAACATCAGTTAACCCAAAAGCTCTTTGAGATTAAAATCTCTCTTTGAAAAGACACATGACCAAGAAGTGGAATGCAATACCTCTGCTTGAAATCTCCATAGAGGATCCTGTTGGGGAAACCCTTTCTGCAGATCCTGATGCCTTCCAGCACACCGTTGCAGCGCAGCTGGTGCATCACCAGAGGGTTCTCCATGGCCCCTGGAGTCTTGGTCTCGTTGGGGATGATGCAGCGTACAAAGTGAGGGTGAGTCGACCTCAAGTTGGTCATCAGCTTGTTCAGGTTCTCCTGATAGCACATCATAGAGAAAAGAATTGCCATTGTCCTTCAAAATACATTACAATTCGAAATGACTTTTAATATCCTAAATTCAGGAATAATGTTTCTATTAACCAATTTATAATATGTAAAATTATACTGATATTACCCTGTGCAAAGCTGATACAGTTTGGAAGGAAGAACCTTTCTTCTTGCTTCCACCTTTGCCCTTCCCACCAGATTCAGCTGTAAGATACAGTTGTTGTTTGTGGGAAAGTGGGCAGGGGAGGGTTGGGCCAGTAGCTTATTACATGATGCTTTAATAATCACTTGTAAACTAAGATGCTACTAATTTTTTAAAACCTACCTGAGTCAGCTCCTGCATAATTTGCAAAGAGAGTTGCAAGCAGTTTGACTGTAGACTTTTGGTACAATGCCACAACAGTCTCATTCAGAGGATCCTTGTTCTTCACCAACCAGTTGTTGATATTATAATCAACAGTCCCAGCGTAGTGCATCAGGGCAAAATGAGCCTCTGGTTTTCCTTTGACAACTCTGGGCTTCTGGAAGTTGCTGGATTTTCCCAGGTGGTTGTCATAGAGCTTAGCTTTAAAGGTGGCATCACTGGCTTTGGGGAACATGCACTCCTCTTCAAGGATGGACATGATACCCATGGGCTAAAGGACAGAAAGTATAAGTGTTTGTTAAGGACTATATTTGTATTAGTTTTAGCTGAACATGTAATTGTACAATGTTTCACCTTTTCAATCAGGTCGATACAGGCCTGCAGATCCATGCCAAAGTCAATGAAAGTCCATTCGATGCCCTCTTTCTTGTACTCTTCCTGCTCCAGTACAAACATGTGGTGGTTGAAAAACTGTTGCAGTTTTTCGTTGGTGAAGTTGATGCACAGCTGCTCAAAGGTGTTGAACTGTAAATAAAGTGACAACAGTATACTCGTTTTTAATACTAGTGTTTGTCCTGTCTGTGTTATTTCTTTTGTTGTTGTTGTTGTTGAATTGAGGATTCTTACATCAAAGATCTCAAATCCAGCAATGTCAAGCACACCAATGAAGTACTGGCGGGGCTGTTTGGTGTCCAGGGACTGGTTAATCCTCACCACCATCCACAGAAACATCTTCTCATACACTGCTTTAGCCAGTGCACCGATAGCATAGTACACCTAATGCAGAAATCCCCCTGTAGCTTTAGAATTTACAGATAAACCCATAATGTAAACCTTATTCAGCTGTTGATCATCTTATTACCTGCTGTACATTCTGTCCTTTGGTGACCCACTCGTTTCCTACTTTGACTCTTGGGTGACAGAGACCTTTGATGAGGTCAGCAGAGTTCAGGCCCATCAGATAAGCGGATTTGTCCGCATCTGAAGAAAAAACATGCAAATTTAATTCTTTCAATGTAAGCATCAGATACTGACACTTTTAACTTTCAGGCTTTGAAAGAGCTCCTCTCACCTTCTGTGCCATCTGCCTCTGCCTGCTCTTCACGCTGCTTGTTCTTGAATTTCATGTTCCCATAGTGCATGATGGCACCAGTCAGCTTGTAAATGCTATTCTTTTCTTCTTGAGTAAAGCCCAGCACATCAAAGGCATCCTAAATTAGAAAAGGGGTATTTTCTTACTTATTTTTACATAGTATCAGAGTGTACAGTGTAGAGTTACAGGGAAGATCCGGGGATAACATGGTATTTGCTCTCTGAGCCTTCAAAATCCTGCATTAAACTAGGACTGTCATCTGACATCAGATATTTAATCCAGTCTATTCAAGTTGTATTCGCTCACATTTCATGATTTAATGATACTCGGTTATAAATACTCCTAAAAGAAATATAAAGTTAAAGCTGACATCTGGAGTGAATTTTTTTGTGTGTTATTTGAATTTACAGCCTGTCAGGTTTAAATGTAGAATACCCAAAGTATTAATTGAACTAATATGACTTAATAGCGGCACAGTTGCATATTATTGTTGCATTTCTACTCACATCAGTGGCCATTAGCTCTTCAGCATCATTGATTGAGGCTACTGTTGTCTCTCCTTGAGAGATGAAGGCATAATCATAAGGGTTGTTGGTGATGAGCAACATCTCTGAAAAGGAGAACCAAAGTTGGATTTTTCATTTTAGTTCTACAGGAGTGTTTTTGCTGGTTCTCGCAACTCAGGTTTTTATTTACCGAGAAGCTCAGGCTTCCTTTGAGACAAGATCTGATAGAAGATGTGATAATCTCTCTCAGCCTTGAGCTGAAAGGTGACACGGGACTTTTCCAGCAGATCTGTAAAGATGTTTGCATTATGTAGGTAGCTGATCATTGCGAACATAGAAATAAATTGGATGAAAGCACAGGAAAGGGACTTACATGTCTCTATGTCAGCAGAGGCCAACTTCCCACTGGCTGCAAAGTGAATTCGGATAAATTTACCCTGCAATGTACGAAGGAAAAAAACATTAAGAGCCCAAGTGTCAGAATATTACTGTATACCTGGAGTATTTAGGAACCACATTATACTTTCAGAAGTATGACAACTTCACCAAGCTGTGAAACATGGTAACTGCAGGTAGTGACGGAAGTGTAACTAGTAAAGTGATAAAGGTGAGCCTCCCCACATAGATTTCCATCTAGAAAATCCGGGCTAAGGGTAACACTCCAGGCATGAGTTTCATTCTGCCTGATTACTGACTAGTCTAAACTCAAGACAAATAGATACAGTACAAGCCTAAGCATAAAAACAACAATCAAATGAGTTACTGTTATGAACAAAACTTTACAAATCTGGAGGAGTTGTCATTCCTGATGGTTTTGGCATTCCCAAAGGCCTCTAATGCCGGGTTAGCCTGGATGATTTGATCCTCCAGAGTACCCTAAGAAAAAAAAAGAAAAACCTTTATTCAAAACACTTACACTGCAGGAAAAGCTCTACATCCTGTAAATTGAAGATTCAAACCTTTTTCTCAGAGCCTGTGTCCTTTTTCCCACTTCCAGCTGCAATGCTGGCAAAGTACTGGATGACTCTCTTGGTGTTGACAGTTTTCCCAGCACCAGATTCTCCACTGAAAACACAAATAGAATGATCAAACAAACAGGACACATTATTCTTCTGGCTGTTCCCTGCACGTCAGCTCCAGTATATCCACCATCCCTCCTGTGCACATGTTCAAGCCATCTTAGTCTCGCCTCTTTAACTTTGTCTCCAAGCTGCTTAGCTTGAGCTGTGCTCATTTCTAATCTCGGCCATCCTGGTCATTCCCAAAGAAAATCTTCGCATTGTCAACTCTGCCACCTAAAACTATTCACCATACATCATAGCAGGTCTCACTACCAAATTGGAAACCTTCCTTTTCACTCTTGCTGCAATCCTTCTGTCACAAATCGCCCCTGGCTCTCGTCTCCACCCACCCAGCCTGCACTCTGTTGTTCGCCTCTCCTGTACACAAAAACATTGCTTCGGATGGTTGACCCCAGGTATTTAAATTCATCTGCCTTTGCTATCTCTTCTCCTTGTATGTTCACCTTTCCGCCTGTCTCGCTCTCATTCACCCACACCTCTCCAGACTTTCTTCCAACAGCTCCCACTTTCACTACAGATGACAGTGTTGCCTGCAAACGTTACAGTCCACAGAGATTCCTACCTAACTATCTGTCAGCCTGTCCCTCACCAAAGCAAGCCAGAATGGACTCAGACCCTATTCCCGTTGCCTCGCCTTGAACTCAAGTAGATAATCCAATCATCTCTATAATAAGCCACCCTCTCTCATTGTACTTGATTTGTCTATGGCAACAAGTGAAAAGCACTATATGAGTTCATTAGAATATGCAATACGTATTAACTGTTTTAGAGATATTAGCGACATTTTAAAGCCTTCTTTTGAATTTCTTTCCTATTAAATTAATGAAATGATGCCAACATTAAATCTTTCCAATATATCATACTAAGATCTTCTGTTCAAGGACTTCATTTACATACTAAACTGACAAAGTACCACTTAAGCTAATATTCCTGTGGTTAAGTAGACCATCGAGCATGTCAGCAAAAACTGAAAGGTTTCCAGATGCCACTTAGTAAAATTCTCACTGTATGATTTACTGTAATTACCAAGATCAAACAAACGGAGTCAAAATGAATGACTTACGTGATGAGAATTGACTGATTTTCTCTGTCTGTAAAAGAGCAGGACATATAAGTATTTTAGGACAACTCTTACTACAAAATCTTATTTTAATTTCAACAAACTTCAACAATGGAAGGTAAATTACCAGTTAGCATGTACTGATAGGCATTGTCAGAGATGGAGAAGATATGAGGAGGAGCTTCACTCCTCTTCTTTCCTCTGTAGGCAACGACCACCTCCTGGTTGTAGACTGGCAGCCACTTGTAGGGATTGACAGTCACACAGAACAACCCAGAGTAGGTCTAATAGTTGGTGAAAAGAGAAGAGCAAAGTGTTAAACATGTAGAATTTGTGGGAGGGCAGTTAGCGTGTTGTGCTGTCAGCTCACGTAGATCATCCACGCTGCGTAACGCTCTTTGAGGTTATACAGCACAGCTGGTTCATGGAGGAAGGTGAACATCGCCATGTCTTCAATTTTATCGAACTTTGGCGGGTTCTGTGGGTGCACATCGCACTCCTTCACTGTGACAGTCTGCAAAAAAGGACACAGTAGGTCAGTGCGGTGAACAGGAGTACACTGGAGGACTGCTGTACCTTTGACAGCCATAATTAATTATGGCTATCCACTTTAATGTGACAATACAAAAATTGGCTTGTTAAAAAGGCTGCAAAAGTACCCATTCATTACATAAATGCACTCATGGTTGGACTGGCTCTTGTCTAGTCTTATTGTTGACTCAAAGCTTTATCCGTTTCATGTCTTAGAGTTAACCAGCTAGTCTGGAAGTTCTTAATGCAGATCCTCGCAGCTGCAAGGCTACAGTGTGAACTTGTTGGAGTCTTTTAAATGCTTTTCATCCACTTTGCATAAGAACCTTAACATTTAAGGAAAAAATAAATATTTTACATATTTTTCTTTGTGTGTGTGTGTGTGTGTGTTTTAGCCAAACAGAGGCTGTAAAATAGTAAATTTCTTATATAACACTTTTCTACTTAAGCATTCAAAGCCTCATTCACCGATTAATACAAGCACTTTTTCTACACCCAAGGAAAATCTAACTTTCACACACATCCATACTCCTGTGAACACATCAGAGAGCAGCTTGGCGTTCAGTATGCATGCCCAAGGATATTTAGGCATGCATACTGGAGACTGGAGCAGCCAGGGACCAAAAGCCAACCTTCCAATTAGTAGATGACCTGCCCTACCTCCTGGGCTACAGCCACCGTCTGCTGATATTGCATCTCAAAATATAGAAGAAATTATGTAAAGCTGTACCTTTTACTACTTGGTCCTAAAAATGGTACACATAATTACCTTGAGGTGTCAAAGTTTATCCTAAGTGGGAAAAGGTTGATTGAAATATATTTTTATTGTACTCTTGCTTCTGAGTGTGTTTGACAAAATAAACAAAATTTCATATATATGTTCAGCTGAGCTCAGCTGTGTCATGGAGAAAATGACTTTTCTGGTTGTATCTATACTACATTTGTTAAAGGAAAAATAAGTTCACACCATTTTGGTCTTAGTTAGGAAACCAGCTGTATGAAGAGCAGCTGTGCCAACAAATCACTCACCTTCCCTTTCTCAGTCTGAGCAGTGACTTTGTCCCCATCACGGCTGGTGATCGAAGCCTTCACATATTCATCACTGGGGTCAGGAACAAAACACTCCTTCTTCATGTCAAACGGGCGAGTCTGGGCCTCCAGACGCTCCCTGTCTGACTTCCTCAGGTAAGGGGCCGCTGCCCCAAATTCTTTCATGGCAGCATCACCCATTTTTCACCTTGTGTACAACAAAAAGGGACAAATTACTTATGCTGCAGATAAAGATTTTTTTTCCTAAATTTTTTATATAACGTTATATTTCCATTTTTCTCCAGTGTCCATTTGGACACACGCTTACCTTTATCCTTACTGAGAAGACTGAGGTGTACTGGTCCTGAGGAAAGATATAATGGAAAATGGTGAGACTGGTCTGCGGCACAGATAAGCCTATAGCATCAAGATCTAATTTCTCTGTTTGTAAGCACCCGTCCTCACGCCTTACCTTGAGATAGAATGGTGACCTGTTGGAGTTTCACCATGAGTTCTCCTTATAAGCAAAGCCCCTCTGCCAAATATGGAGGAGCGCTTTAAGGCCCAGGAATGTTTTTGTGTCTGGTTGGGCTGGGAGTTAGTGAAGGGAGGTGGTTAATGAGTGGTGGAGGGTAATATAGAAATCAGCGGGATAGAGTCTTATCAGTGATGGAGTCTCCCAACGAGGCCATATTAGGAGCTCCATGCATGCAGTGCGGCGATTAATCATAGGTATCCTCAAGCAGCCAGGGGACCACAATTCAATCTTTAAATAGACATGGGGAGGAATTCCTCTGTCATCATCCCTTAAGTGTGCTTGTGTTGCAGGAACAATACATGTCGTACCGAACAGCGACATCCTCATTTAAGACAGGCAGAACTAGCACAGGGTGAAGAATGTTTAAATGTATTTAAATGATGTGTCAATTACACACATCCTGCAGGGGTCTAAAAACCCTTACCAAAAATATATTTTAGTAAAACCTTAAGATATATATATTTATATTTATATATATATATATATATATATATATATATATTCATTATAGGACAAATACTAACATAAAGCTGTTCTTTGTGCACATCACTGTTATACTTGGTGATTAAATAAAATTAAATAAAAAAAAACAAAGATCATGAAATCCTTATTAAGGCCCTGCCCACACATACATGAGATTTTGAAAAAAGATTTCTCCTGTCATCAACTTTTCTACAACATTTTAGACTTTTTGGATAAACTCTTGTACTTGGCGTGCTCTTAGTAGTGCTATCCTTTTTTTCATAAAAAAGGATTTGGAAAAACCCCCGTTTTAAAACCCCCTGTGTGTGTCTGTGTCAGTGTAGTGTAAGACAAGTAGATGACAACACTGAATTTATCTTTTTTTTTTTTTTTTTTTTTGCTAAAATTCAGAGTGGAGGCGATTTAAGTTAGTTATTATGTATCAGTTTTGTTTGTTTGTGTATTCTTTGAATAATTTACTCTGATATGATCAGAAATAAGCGAGTTACAGATTGAAACATAAATAAGTCAGCATTATCTATTTATCATGAAACCCAAGGTAGTTGTAGTGTCTAAAACCCAACTATAAACTAGGTGTGAAAAAAATCATTTAAATAAAAATAATAATAAGTAGTAGTAGTAACTAATAATAATAACTTTAACAATGAAAACGAACTGAAGCAAAATTTTGTACTTACAAAATATAGGTCATTTAGCAATTTAAAACAATTATTATAAAAAATGCTTTGCGTGTAGTTTGTAGTATCTGCTATAAAACTGCCAAAACAAATATGTGGTGCAGCCAGAAGTAGTTTTTATGTTTTATCTATTTTTCTAAAAATTGTGCAAATTTACAAAAACACCCTTAGATAATAGTAATTACGAAACCCACCAAAAACAAACGCTAACTGCAATAAAAAATAAAAACTGAAACAACAGTGGAAACAGAAATGAGAAAAAGTGTGAAAATAACCCCAAATAAAGCCTTAGTGAAAAATGTGTAACCATGTAATCCCTGCTTAGAGCAAAAGAGCATCCTTTGAATATTTTCCCATCCCAAGGATGTTGCTGAAACACAAAAGACGGCGCACAACGTATCTGGGGAGATATTTTAGAGAAGTATGTTATGTATGGTTCTCAATTACTCTCGGAGCTTAGGGAGAGGCATCGTATTGTGTGTAGTTATCACAGAATGAGCTTTGTGGTAACAAAAACAGACATCACATACTGAGTGAGTCAGTCTAAATAAAGAGCATAAGCATTTGAGCTCAACTAGGCGACAAGTGCGGAGTAACACAGACAGAGGTCTGCCACAGGTGACATGCTTGAGATTCATTGAAAGGCAATGATGATGACACACACCAGAGGGCTCAGCATCGCACTGAATCGGTCGTGTTGTGCAAAGGTTACTGTAAAAGGCACCTCCCATTATCAGGCAGCAGCTAGCAAAAGCTGGCCCCATGGTTACAGCCCCGTTTAAATGGCATTGTAACTTTGAGGACAAAGATAACTGTGTGAAATTCCTGCTGAGAACGCGGCACTTGATCGAGGAGAACAGCCACGGAGGCTTTCAGGGTGCTGCTATTGCTTGCAGCCTGGATCAACTGTAGCAGATGATGGTCTCACACTGATCTCAGTCTCACATAAATCTCCTGAGAGTGACAGATATTATCCCACAGCCTATCAAGTGAGAATGTCCCTGCTTCTTTGTGGAGTCGGAGCTTAACTGCCTTCAACATTGTAGCACGATTTACTTTAGGTCATAATAATGATATGGTATGTACAGTAACAAAGAAAAAAAGAATGCATTAAAACTCTGTTAAGTATAATCCCACCACTCAAACCTACTGATATATAGTCCCATTAAATGTTATCTGTATAACTTTAACAATATAATACTGTTTAATATTGTGCAACTTACACACACGCATACATTATGCATAGCACTCATCACAGCCATCCACTAGCACCAGTAATAACAGCTCCTTGAAAGGTTAAGAGATAAAAGAAGGGTCAACAGCTGCTGACAAGAGCTGAGATTATTTCCATTCTGATAACTTCCCCGGCCCTCTTATTGACAGCTGGCGTCAGCTGGAAGTGAGAGATTCCATGCCCTGCTAAAGAGCAAGTGGAGATAACATCAACCTTAAAGGTCAAACGTGACTGAAATATTTTCTTTATGTCACAACAAATACACATTGTCACCGCATACACTTAATTAAATACAAGGTTGGCCTTGGGCCCAGAGGACGTCCACACGACAGGCAGCTATTGTTGCAAACTGTACCAGTGAGTATTATGATTTTTTAAAAGAAAAAAGCCCACTTACATAAAAACAATGTTTTTAATGTGCTTTACTCTGTATTTCACTGTAAAGTATTTATAAAAGTGCTGTGTAAATAAAGTTATCACTGCCATTGTGGGTTAGTTTCGCAGTCTGTCTAGATCTGGAACCAGAAATGTTTGGAAGAATTTCAACAATGAAAGATCAGATGAAATTAGAAGATTAAAAAATGAGAAGATTCTATTGAGAACTTCAAGGTACAGTCTAATATATAGCTTCATATGTGGTCTAATTACAGAAGCAGGGAATTGCTGTGTCATTCATGGCTTGTTTAATCACTCGAGCGTGAGCTCCGATATCTTGTTAATCACACCGATAATCTTCAGCGCATGCTGTGCTGTATGTGGTGTGAGCAGAGGTGTGAATCTGCTTTCATTAGCTCATAGACAAACCTCTGTACCTGTGGGCCCAAACAGGGAGTTAAAGATATGGGATGTAATAAGAGAAGACAAAGGGCTCCCTAAAATTCACACAAAGGGAGTCTGGGGCCTCCCTCTCCTCCCTCCTCCTCTCCTGCCTCATATCAATATTTAGTCTCCAGCGGAAACAACAACCACTAAGACCTGACAGCAGCACCAAGGCAAAGCTCCCCAAAGCTCACAGGTAAGATTAGCAGTTTCTGTAAATGATAAAAGCAATGGTGCCTCTACACCATTGCAACTATTAGGGATCAGAAACAGCTGCATTTTCAAACATTATGTTCAAGATACTGTAAAAAAAAAAAAAAATACATTAATTGCTTAAAAAGTAAATAAACCAACAGAGTCGAACCTGCTAAATTAAGCATGAAGCTCCTGACGTGCAGTTTGTATTGCATCCCATTGTGTTTATTTTTCTGTCGATGTTTGCTTGTTAATCCTCTGGAATTCTCCCCAGGCCTTTGGAACAGACAGATCTGGGCAGGGATTCACTGACCAGCTGCAAGTGATTACAGGCGGTATTACAATAGGTCCAAGTATGAGCACTGGTTTATGTTTGACCTTGAGGTCCAGGCTCTTGGGCTTTCTTGACCTCTATTTTAAGAACATGAATTTTGTTTTTTCTCTCGTCTCTTTTAGTTATCATCACTATCTCGCTATTTAACTTTTCTATTATTTCCTACTTCTTCACTCGACTTCTAATTTTCCCATTTAGGCCTAAAGCTTGAAATATGCCAGTGCTTTGGATTTTACACCATAGCACATGTGTTAGCGTGACTTAAACCTTTCCAGTAAAGAACTACAGACCTACATTACTTGCTTTTAATGTTATTGCAATAGCCAATATTTTGCAAGTGTAGACAACTGCTGTTTCCTTGTTTTCACAGCGCTGACAGAATCTGTTCTGAAGCCTCTCCTTATCGCATTTTATTAAAAGTGATTATTGTTCATGGTGTATTCCCCTCAGCATGGTCTGGTCAGTTTCACTATTATAGATTTAACTGAACACTTGTCTGCATTTGTAATTGTACACTGGTGTGTTCTAATCCAGTGTACAATTACAAATGCAGACAACAAAGCTGAGAAGTCGAGATTAATCCATCCCCAACCACACCCAGGTACTTTCAGCTGTTGGATTGACCCGAAGCAATTCTCCCATTTATCATTTATCATATATCTATCCACAGTAGCTTGTGAACCCTTGTGGATGGACCTGTGTCTACTCCCAGAATCCAACTGGGATGTGTCACATGAAACCTAAATGTGTTAACTACGAGCCACTAACCCATACCTGACTCATGGTTTATGTTATAATCTACTTCAAAGATACTTATTTACTGTAAATGTGAGTGAAGGGAGGACGCCTTCAAATGTATTTGACATCAATATTTTTTAGCAGCTAGAACATTGTAGCTGCATTTTCACCATTAATGGGTATATATAAAATTTTATGTTTTTAACTACCAGTTAATACAGTATAATCCATGTACTGTTGCATTATATTGCATGTGTTAGAGGTCATTCAAGTCTTGTACAATTTGTCATGAACCCACTTTGAAAAAAACAGAACGAATACAATGTTGTGCAACAGCTTAATGAGATTTTATTAGCACTACAGGTTGTAAATAGTGATAGTTGAGGGGATCTATAACACACAGCAGACAAAGGGGTTTCTGTTGACTCCAAAGCTTCACTCCTCATCAAACCCTTTCTGTAGCAGCCGGGGGAGGTTGGAAAAGAAGAAGAGAAACAGCTGTCAGGTCTCCAGATTAGTGCGGCTTTAGTGCAACAAAGCAACTCACATATATATATATAATTACAAAGTGATATCAACTGACAGAACACATACTCTATCTGTGCTAAAGAACGAACAGCAGAGCAGCAAACGAGTTAAATCAGCCACTAGAGGGCAGCACGTGTCAGGGTCAGATGCTGCAAAGTGCATGCGTCAAACCTTGGATCCGACATCGCGGCTCTTGGCACGAAGCTTGTTGACCTGAGACTCAGCGATGTCAGCTCTCTCTTCAGCCTCCTCCAGCTCATGCTGCATCTTGCGGAACTTGCCAAGATGAACATTAGCCTGTTCTTCCTGTTAAGGTTAATGACACAAACCTGAGTATTTGGAGACAGAAGATGACACCACGTGTAGACTTCACCTCAAACATTACCACACTTACAGCCTCCTCTGCAGATCTTTTGTAGGCTTTAACTTTCAGCTGCAGCTTGTCCACTAGATCTTGAAGCCGCATGATGTTCTTGCGATCTTCTTCAGTCTGTGGAAATGAGAAACAAGGTTACACATTTGGCCTGTGAAAGATTGGCAACCTGTCTAGGGTGTACTCTGTAAGGGCTCTGTCAATCACTCCCATAACCCTAAACTGGATAAGTAGTGAAGAAAATAAATGGATGGATGGTTTCAAACTTACAAAAAATGCTTAATTCAACCTGGGAAAAGGATGCTGATAGTTTCCACAAACCTGGTAGGTGAGTTCCTTGATGCGACGTTCATATTTACGCACCCCCTTCACAGCATCACTGCTTTTCTTCTGCTCCATTTCCACCTCATTTTCTAGTTCCCTTACCTGGTTGGGGACATGAAATACAGATAACTCTCCAAAGAATTTCTTTCAAGAATTGAAAATTTTAATTTCCCAGAAATAACACAGATATGTAAAAGAAGTGCTCACCCTGGCCTCGAGCTTCTGCACCTGCTTCTTGCCTCCCTTCATGGCGATCTGCTCAGCTTCATCCAGGCGGTGCTGCAGGTCTTTGATGGTTTGCTCCATGTTCTTCTTCATTCGCTCCAGATGAGCGCTGGTGTCCTGCTCTTTCTTCAGCTCCTCTGCCATCATGGCAGCATCAGTGATGGCCTTCTTGGCCTTCTCCTCTGCATTCCTGCACTCCTGCACTGCCTCCTCCACTTCACTCTGAAGCTGGGATGTATCAGCCTCCAGCTTCTTCTTATGATTTATCAGGCTGGTGTTCTGCATACAATAAACAAAGACAAATGATGTCGTATGATATGCAGTACCTTTGGTCAGCAATTTAATATGAACCTTTCTGTCTGTGTCACCTGTGAGTGCAGTAGCTGCACCCTCTCTGTAACATCCAGCAGCTCTTGCTCTGCAAGTTTGCGGCTTCTCTCCGTTTGCTCCAGAGCTGCTCTCAGCTCCTCCACTTCAGCCTGAAGCAGGGTGTTGCGTCGCTCAACAATGACAATGTTTTCCTTCATATCATCATTGGCTCGCAGAGAGTCGTCCAGCTGAAGTTGTGTGTCCTAGAAAAATGTTAGATCCTCTGGTTATAAATAATCCATTACAGAAATAGAAACATGAGAAATAATTACTTTTTAGTTTACCTTCAGATGCGCATGAACAGCCTTAAGTTGTTTCTGAGCCTCGGCTGCCTGCCTGTTGGCCTGGCTTAGCTGGATCTCCATCTCATTCAGGTCTCCTTCCATTTTCTTCTTCAGCCGCAGAGCCTCATTCCTGCTGCGAGTCTCAGCTTCAAGAGAGCTCTGCAGGGTCTCGATGGTCCTCTGCAGGTTTCTTTTGCTCTGCTCCATCTCTTCATCCTTCTCGGCCAGTTTACGCTCCATGTCAGCCTTGATTTGGTTGAACTCAAGCTGAGCTCTTAGAATCTTGCCCTCCTCATGCTCAAGAGAACCCTAAGATGGTCGTGAAATCATATTTTGAACTGTTCTTTTTAAAGTTATACATGTATATACATAAGAGACTGGAGGATGTTAGGTTTTAGTTGCACCTCTGCTTCTTCAAGGGCAGACTGAATCTCACTCTTTTCTTGCTCCAGCTGCTTACGGACCTTCTCCAACTCATGAATGGTTTTTCCCCCCTCACCAAGTTGCTCAGTGAGGTCAGAAATTTCCTCTGTGTATGAAAGTGGTTGTGTTCAGTGTACTTTTCTTTTGTACCTGTATGTGTGTGTGTGCATGTGTTGTGACTGTGCATTCAGTTACCGTGTAAGTTCTTGTTCTCTCTCTTCATGGTCTCCAAATGTTCAAGAGATTCTTCATAGGAGTTCTTCAGTTTGAAGAGCTCAGTGCTGAGAGACCTCGCCTCCTTCTGGGAGCTCTCCAGCTCACACTGACACTCCTCATACTTCTGTTTCCACTCAGAAAGAATCTGAGATAGACATTGAGATAGTGAAATGGTATGAATTTAGGTTTAAATCACTGACCTCTCCATAGTTTCCCTTGTATCTGCACTGTAACAACTCTTTGACAAAGCAAGATTCGTCACAGACATGCCAGGTTTATAGTTCAACATGAAGAACAGAAAGCATGATTTTAATGATTAATATGTTTGCAGTAGTTTAACGATAAAATATGAAAAATACTTTGTCAAAGTTTCTTTGTTTCTTGTCCAGAGCAGCAGCAGCAGCATTAGACCTCTCTACATCCACCATGAGATCTTCAATCTCATTCTGCAGCCTGTGTTTGGTTTTCTCCAGAGAGGAACATTTAGCATTCACTGCTTCAACAGCCTCCTCAGCCTCCTGCAGACGCTGAGCCAGCTTCTTTCTAAAAGTGAAATGCAAGTGTTTTTATATTTTGGGCCATTATTTAGCTATTGAACATTTGTACTCTGTAGCCTTCTGTAGATATAAAAATCTATCGAAGGCTTATGCTTGCTTCCAATTACATATTAGAAGCTTGTTTTGTTTTGTTTTTGCCTGAAAGGGAGCTTCAGGAACAACACTTTCCTTTCAGAAAATGTTAGATTTTACATTTGTTCAGATGACCACAAGAAGTCAACTATGTACGCGGCATTTTTTAACTTTCGAATATAACCAACTAGTATTGTTGTTTTTCTGTCATCCTGGGGCAACGACATCCAGCAAAGGACCCCATGTGCACTGTGGACATTGGGGTGTATGCTCATTACTTGAACTCCTAGATCAAAACGACTCAAATCAAACCATTGAAGACATAATTATCGTCATCACAGCTGTCGCCACTCAGCAAAGTCTTCTGCACCAGCGTTGGTATTGGAGTAAAAAAAAGATACAAAAAAATTGTAACTGCTTTCAAAGTTTCCTCCAGAAGATCTCGCTTTATCACGTATACCTTCTCTACCTATCATCTGGAAATCTCAGAGCTTCTGTACTGATACATTATTGAAATGGCACTAAAGATCAAACACTCGTGTCTTCAACCCATCCGTGGTACCCGCGCAGCAGGTTGTAAAAACTGGGACGTGCACAACATGCCACGCCACCATTTGATAGTATAAACGGGTATAAACAGGCCTTAAAGCACGTGGTCCTATCTTTACTGTTCTTCTTTTGAGCACTTTATCATATTTCACAGTTTGGATTAATATTCTTGTTTGTATTTAACTTACTTGGCCTCTTCTAGTTCTTCGGTCCTCTGGATGGCATCAGTTTCATACTTGGTTCTCCACTGAGCCACCTCAGAGTTGGCCTTGGACATGCCACGCTGCAGTTCAGCTTTAGCCTCCTGCTCCTCCTCATACTGCTCCCTGAGCAGGTCACAGTCATGGCGAGCAGACTGCACTGCATGGGCTAATGCATTCTTGGCCTGGATGGATATATATATAATATATGTATAATGGGGGCAATTATCTTGCAGCTTGGGTTTTTATTTTTAATTTATTTGGATCTATACTAGTTTTGCATACCTTTATTTCCTCTTCTAGCTGTCTCTTTATATCTTCAAGTTGTTGGTTATAGGAATTCTTTCCTCTAGTCAGCTGAGAAACGAGAGATTCTTTCTCTTCCATCTGTCTTAAAAGCTCATCTAAAGAGGTTCAAGTTCATTATATTCCATTGTTCTGTATTAAATGCATATGACATTTTAAGTGAACACAGGATAATACAAACCATTCTCTGCTTGAAGCTTGGCTTTCTGAGTGGTTAAGTCACTAAGGGATCTTTGATATTCATCACACTTGGTCCTGTATTCATTCATTTGATCCTCCAAAGTTCTGCAGGTCTTTTCCAGTGTAGTCTTTAAAGAAATATAAGCAGTTCACAGACAGTCTCGATGTTAATCTGTTATTTGAAGAGTGACCAACCACATTTTTAAACTTACCTTAGACTTTACAGTTTGTTCCATATTGGAGACCACATCATCCAGCTCCAGTCTGAGCTCACTCTTCTCCTTCTCCAGTTTCTGCTTGACTCTCTGCAGGTTGTCAATCTGCTCTCCCAGCTCAGCAACACTGTCGGCTTGTTTCTTCCTGAGTGTGGCAGTAGTGGCTTCATGGTGCAGAGTGGCCTCTTCGAGGTCTCTGCGCAGTTTCTGGAACTCGGCCTCCCTCTTCTTGTTCATCTCAATCTGGGCAGCTGTCGCTCCTCCAGCCTCCTCCAACCTCTCACTGATCTCCTCCAGCTCTCTGGCCAGGTCAGCTCTCTGCTTCTCCACCTTGGCTCGAGCAGCTCTCTCTGCTTCGAGCTCTTCCTCCAGCTCCTCAACACGAGCCTGGTGCGAGAATAACATGTTGAAATGAGTCAGTACTTTAAAAAATACAGTTAAGACAAAAACAGTGCACATTTTGTCACCTGTAGCTCTTTCAGTTTCTTTTGCAGTTGAATAATGATGGCCTGTTCATCTTCAACTTTGCTATTCAGCTGGCTGATTTCAAAGTCTTTCCTGCAGCATTTTTTCTTGTCAGTGTTAGGCAGCAAAACAGTGTACATGGTATTCAGTGATGATACTGACTGAACAATGTTGAGATGAATGCTTACTTTTTCAGACGCTCCTCCAGCTGTTGCTTGTCATTTTCAAGATCCATCACAGACTCCTGGGTCAACTTAAGATCTCCCTCTAGCTTCCTCTTAGCTCTCTCGAGGTCCATTCGAATCTTTTTCTCTTGCTCAAGAGATCCTTCAAGCTTATGGCAAAAATGAAATATTATAGCATTTTTGAATAGCTTAATCCCCAATATAGTGTCATCTAAGTAGCATAATTTCAAAAAGTTTATATTTTACATCATCCACTTGCTGCTCCAGCTTAGTCTTGGCCTTGGTCAGAGAGTTGACTTTGTCTTCCTCACTCTGCAGGTCATCCAGAGTTTGCTGATGAGCTTCCTGTAAAGCTTTCTTTTCCTTGGTCAGCTTGGCAATAATCTCATCCTGAGCAGCCATCTCTTCAACAAGGTTCTTGACCTGTTGCAAGTAAATGATGGTATTACAAATTCTGTGCACAGGTTAGACACATGACTCTTTTTCGTACCCTCGTTGTCAGATTATATCAAATTAGTCGTACCTTGTTCTCAGTGGCATGCTTCTCCTTCTCCACTTTAGCTAGAGTTAACTCTAAGTCGTCAATGTCTTTCTTCAGCTCGGAGCACTCGTCCTCCAGCTTCCTCTTCTTAGCAGTCAGTTCTGCATTCATCTCCTCCTCATCCTCCAGCCTCTCTGTCAGCTCTTTGATTTTGGCCTCCAGCTGAATTTTGCTCTTGATCAGCCCCTCACATCTTTCTTCAGCATCACATAGATTGTCTTGTTCCTACCAAACAGAATTCTTGTTAGTGCTCACTTTAATGACACATTTAAAACAATATACAACTATGGTGTCATTCTTACTGCTTGAACTTGGAGCTGCAGGTCATTCTTC
This sequence comes from Pelmatolapia mariae, assembly GCF_036321145.2. NCBI lineage: Eukaryota > Metazoa > Chordata > Actinopteri > Cichliformes > Cichlidae > Pelmatolapia > Pelmatolapia mariae. The sequence continues at coordinate 3,544,539 of NC_086243.1, read as the reverse complement.
TCTTGGAGAAGAGTCACCATTTTCTCCTCTAGTTCCTTTCTTCGAGCTTCAGATTTTGCATAAGCTTCTTTGAGCTTTAGGAATTCCTCCTTCATGTTGGCCATCTCCTTTTCTGCTTCAGCAGATCTCAGCAGAGGTTTGATCTTGAAGAAAAGCTTCATCCAGGGCCAATTCTTAACCCCCATGAAGGCACGTATGTTCCACTGGATTACTAATAAAGCATCTCTAGAAGTTTTTTCAAGTAAATTAGGGATTCAGTTAAGAATAAAATCACAAAACAGTAACTACTGAATGTTTCATGACCAGTATCACGTGGCTGTAGAAGATACCTGCGTTCCACCATCTTCTGATACTCAATGCGAGACAAAAGACCACGGGATCTGGCTTGAATCGCTGTGATGATTTTGGAAAGACGCTCATCTCTCATCTCCTCAAGCAGACCCAGCAAGCCAGCCTTGAAGAACACCTAACAACAGCAATGGGTTTTAAGGTTGGAAAATCCTGTTTTTATTTTTGGACATTTTTACTGATATGAGTAACACCTGAGAAGATACCTTTGTATGCCCAAACTTGTATTGGTTGTGATCAATATCCAAAGACCCAAGAAGTTTCTCTGCTCCTTTCCTACTGTCTATGAACTGGCCTTCGGGAATGGCAGCAGGATTCAGGATGCGATATCTAGAAAATGATGATGTAAACTTGTGCTTATAGTGCGGTGGAAATGCTATCAAAGTTTTGAGATACCCCTACTGAAAGTAGAATGAAGCACACGAGTGTTTTTCATATTCTCTAAGGTGTCTAATATATCAAATTTCTTCTTGTATAAAAATATTTTACTGCATAATTAGTAAAAGAAAAAAACTGCAAAATAATACTCTGAACTCATGTAATTTCATAATGGAATGTCTGATTCTTTCTAAATTGGTGTGAGAGTCAACAAGGGGTCTTTATACATGTCTGAAAAACAGAACGTGAATTTCTTAATGTATTAGGTAAATTTACTACTTTCAAATATTTTTAAGTATGAAAATCTGTGCTGAATGTACTCATATACTTTTCAACTTTTTTTTCTTTTTGAAAACTTGATGACATGTTCATTTGGAAGCATTTTTCTTTATAGTTTTTCAAGAAATTGAGTATGGGTTTGCACTAAAGAGCTTAAAGCTAGCAACTTAGGTAACTCATCTAGCTTGTCCATACTAAATGAGTTTTTCAATTTTTCAGTCTTCAAAGACTGTACATGGATATTTTAGAAATACATCTGTAAAGATTGTGGCTCATTAGGGTTGGTTTAAATTACAAATGAAACATACTTTAATGTGAAAAAAAAAATCCAACTACTCTAAACCAGTTACTCATGAGCTCCTATCAGTTAAAGCCTATATTGGGCCCTTTCCAACAATCCTTAGTAGGTCCTTCTGGTATTCTTTTACAGTTTTGTTTTGGGATTATTTTGTTGGTTTTTTAGTTAATTTAGGCTGCATATCACAATATCTGTCAATGTAAATATTTTTGCAGTAAAATATTTTACACAAGAACTAGTACTGTTCTTGACAGCACTAACAAGATCCCATTTCATATATTAGACATCTTAGACAGTATGAAAGATTGTTTGTTTTTCTTGTGGACTGGGTATCTCGTATGTGGGAGCATTTCCAACCTGTGATCTTAATGAGGTAATACCTCTGCTTGAAATCTCCATAGAGGATCCTGTTGGGGAAACCCTTTCTGCAGATCCTGATGCCTTCCAGCACACCGTTACAGCGCAGCTGGTGCATCACCAGAGGGTTCTCCATGGCCCCTGGAGTCTTGGTCTCGTTGGGGATGATGCAGCGTACAAAGTGAGGGTGAGTCGACCTCAAGTTGGTCATCAGCTTGTTCAGGTTCTCCTTTAACGAGGTGAAACAGATATTTAAAAATACTAATGATAGTTGTACGTAAAAACCATTTAGTCCAAGAAAAATAAAACATAAGCAGTACCCTGTGAAGAGCAGACACAGTCTGAAAGGAGGATCCTTTTTTCTTCTTCTCTTTTTTTCCCTCGACAGCTTCAGCCATAGCTGTTGAGAAAATATGTGGTGTTAGTTCTAGACAAGAAACCCTACAAATATCTTCAAACTAGACATTCATCCAGCTGTACCTGAGTCAGCTCCTGCATAATTTGCAAACAGAGTTGCAAGAAGTTTGAGGGTAGACTTTTGGTACAATGCCACAACAGTCTCATTCAGAGGATCCTTGTTCTTCACCAACCAGTTGTTGATATTATAATCAACAGTTCCAGCATAGTGAACCAGGGCAAAATGAGCCTCTGGTTTTCCTTTGACAACTCTGGGCTTCTGGAAGTTGCTGGATTTTCCCAGGTGGTTGTCATAGAGCTTAGCTTTAAAGGTGGCATCACTGGCTTTGGGGAACATGCACTCCTCTTCAAGGATGGACATGATACCCATGGGCTGCAATTTATGAGTGAAAGGGCAAAATATGAGCGTTTTTTTGAAATACCATATTTGAGCTGAACATGTAATAGTTCAGGGTCTCACCTTTTCAATCAGGTCGATACAGGCCTGCAGATCCATGCCAAAGTCAATGAAAGTCCATTCGATGCCCTCTTTCTTGTACTCTTCCTGCTCCAGTACAAACATGTGGTGGTTGAAAAACTGTTGCAGTTTTTCATTGGTGAAGTTGATGCACAGCTGCTCAAAGGTGTTGAACTGTAAATAAATAAAGAAAGAAAATGTATTCAATTTTAATCTTTCCGTACATATTATGTTGGGAGAGATGCAGTTTACTGTGATTACTCACATCAAAGATTTCAAATCCGGCAATGTCCAGCACCCCTATGAAGTACTGGCGAGGCTGCCTGGTCTCCAGTGACTGGTTGATTCGCATTACCATCCACAGGAACATCCTCTCATAAACAGCTTTTGATAGAGCACCAACAGCATAGTTCACCTGTGGAATGGGAACACAAGGACCATACAAGAAGCCACAAAGCAAGGAGGGTGTATTCCTCATTTAATTCTAAAATCTTTTGAATCTAAATCTAACCATTTAGAGATAACTGTACTTAAATATGCCTTCTCTTATTCTCTGACCTGGGCAACATTTTGTCCTTTGGTGACCCACTCGTTTCCTACTTTGACTCTTGGGTGACAGAGACCTTTGATGAGGTCGGCAGAGTTCAGGCCCATCAGATATGCAACTTTGTCAGCATCTGAAGAAAAAAAGAGAATATTTTGAAACTCTCTGGTTTGATTCTGTGCCAAACTGCCAAATAGAACCACACTGTACCTTCAGTGCCATCAGCCTCTGCCTGCTCCTCTCGCTGCTTCTGCTTGAATTTCATGTTACCATAGTGCATGATGGCACCAGTCAGCTTGTACACAGAGTTCTTTTCCTCTTGCGTAAAGCCCAACACATCAAAGGCACTCTGTAGAACAGCATGCAATAATGTCTCAACATCCTTAAAGTGAAAATATCACTTTAAGTAATCGGTCCAAAACTTCTAAAAGTTTTTTAACTTTAAGGACTGCTTTATTAGACCGACATATGGACTTATTAAATTCAAGTTAAAGGTTACAAAATAGCAATAAGTGAGAGCCCAACATCTGTTGCCATGAGTTCCTCAGCGTCATCAATGGAGGCCACTTGGGTTTCCCCCTGTGAGATGAAGGCATAGTCATAGGGATTATTGGTGATCAGCAGCATCTCTGGAAGACACAAAAATGAATGAAAAAAGGTGATAAAGGTGGGCACGTGACAATATAGAGCCTATGTTTGAGCTCTTTTTTTATACCATTCTGTGCACTAACCCAAGATTTCAGGCTTTTTGTTGGACAGAATCTGGTAGAAGATGTGGTAATCTCTCTCTGCTTTGAGCTGGAAGATCACACGAGACTTCTCCAGAAGGTCTGACAAACGTGAAGTAGAAGGTATTTCCATGTGTTAAATATACTGTATATCGAGTTATGTGTGACAAAATAAATATTATATAAGTGTTGAAAGAATGTTTGTTCTTACATGTTTCAATATCAGCAGAGGCTAGTTTTCCCCTGGTATCAAAGTGAATTCGGATAAATTTACCCTGAAAAGATAATATTTGCATTTAAAAATATTCCTTGATAACTTATCCTCTTACTGACTAATTCCATAGAAACATAATATTCACAATATTCACAGTTCAGTTGTAAAAATATTTGACACTCACAAATCTGGAGGAGTTGTCATTCCTAATGGTCTTGGCATTGCCAAAGGCCTCCAGAGCAGGGTTAGCCTGGATAATTTGATCCTCCAGGGTGCCCTGTCATAAAGGAACACTGTGGTTGTTAAATGTGTGAATATTTAGAGGTTATCTCTTTTTCTTTTTTTTAAATTAAGAATCTCTTTACGAGCAGATTATATGAAATCAGGAGAAACGTTTGTAGTCTTTACAGGTCTTAAGCCATCATCATTGATGAGAAGCAATCCAAGCCTGTCACCCTGGTTAAAAGTGAAAAATTCTTTTGGTTAGTGTCAATTAGAATATCTATTTCTTTACTTGTTTTCCATGGTTACCCTGAAGAACAATTTTAAAAAGCCTAACATGTTTTGATAACATAGGGTTTGAGGTACTTTGCATTTGCATTGATGAGCTCTTGGACCTAAGACAGAGTTTATTACTTACCTTGTCCTTGACATTTGCGTCCTTCTTAACACTTCCAGCCGCAATACTTGCAAAATACTGGATTACTCGCTTTGTGTTGACAGTCTTTCCTGCACCAGATTCTCCACTGTAATTGCAAAGTCACTCATCAATACGTAAATGCACCATATTGTAGAATAATGTTGTGTTGTGTATCCAAGACTTTACATACGTGATCAGAATTGACTGGTTTTCACGGTCTGCAAAAAAGTACGTTTGCAAAGGTTATTTCAGTATATGTCCCAAAACTTAACCCAAACTGTATCTATTAATATCCATCTGTACCTGCCAGCATGTACTGGTAGGCATTGTCAGAGATGGAGAAGATATGAGGAGGCGCTTCACTCCTCTTCTTTCCTCTGTAGGCAAGAACCACCTCCTGATTGTAGACTGGCAGCCATTTGTAGGGGTTGACAGTCACGCAGAACAACCCAGAGTAGGTCTGAGAATATAAAGAAAACCATTGCTGTTAAGGCATAAATGCATTTCTATTTCTAATTTAGAACTTTGTGTTTGGATATGCTTCAAGCTTTGGACAATCATTTGATGGTAACTCCTAGAACATTGTTGTGTCTAGATTCAAGATTCAAGGTCTTTATTGTCAATGCAGTGTACTAAAATGCCACTTCACCCCAAGCCCCCCGTCGTGCATTTATAAGAATATAAAAAACATATCTCCAACAGATATGAGACTAGAAATTACAAATAAATAATAACTCACTAAATTTGGGTAAAGTTAAGAGATAAAAAGTACTATTACTAACTATATCTATGTACAATAAACAAAGACAGGACAGAGGCAATATGAAGTGGTCATGTGCAATTACAGTAAAGTGAGATGATTGTGCAGTAGGAATGAACACCAGGTTCAAGTTGTGAGTCAGGATATTGTACACAAGACAGGACGAAGACGTGCAAGATGCAAAATGTGCAAATATAGTATAATTTAGATTCAGTAATTTAGTAACTATGTGACTGAGGTGTGCAAATAAGCATATTGTTCCTAGTTTGTAGTAGATTTGTGGAAGTTTTTGAGTTTTTTGGTGAGTATTGTAAGGTGTTTGTAAAAGTGTTTGCGTTTGTCCTTTGGTGGTAGTGAGTTGAGGGCTCTGACTGCTTGGGGGGAAAAGCTCTTGCTTCTATGTTAACATTTTAAGTATATTCCTAGTTAATGGAATACAATATTTGCCAAAGTTAGAAAAAAATGAAGCTTCTGAATATTTCTGGCAGCCCCCAATATCAAGCTTAACAACAGTTCATAGGTCATCTTCATGCCAACGTTCCCCAGCCGATCGCTTATTGCCTGCCTACAGTTCTTACACATCTGCTATCCTCTTTGCAACCCACTTACACCCAATCTCTTCAGTTTCATGCTGTGTCTGATTTAATCAATGCCATCTCATTCCTGTTCTTTTCAGAACATTTTGCTGCTCCTCATCTGGCGAAAGCACCAGATGTAAATGACTGCAAATAGGTTTTACCAGGTTTTCCTTGTTTTTGACTTGCTGACTACTCACATAGATCATCCATGCTGCATAACGCTCTTTGAGATTAAACAGCACAGCTGGTTCATGGAGGAAGGTCAGCATGGCCATGTCTTCAATCTTGTCAAACTTTGGAGGATTTTGTTGCAGAATCTGCGAGTCTTTGACAGTCACAGTCTGGAAGGAAGAAAATAAAATGTGTTTTGATGATTTGGGTTATGAAACCAAACATTAACCTCCTGTTGTCTGTGTTACCTGCTTGTTCTGCCCTGTTATTGTCAGCATTACTTGTGTAGTGTTACAGTGCATACCACAGGCTGTCATTGCCAGATGGCAGCAATACCTCGCTTCATCACTCAGCTGCTTTGTGCTGTGAGTGGAGACTTTAATTGCACTAGTAGACAGGCTTCCGTTTGAACTTGTCCTGACACTCACTTAAGGACAACACTTTAAATCATTCATAGATTTGCACTCAGATTATCACTTTCTCCCAGACATGCACTCATATGCACTCACATCTAATGTGTTTCCTGTGCTGCTCTAACTGGTGGTGTTCGACAGCCATATTCCTCGAGACCAGCTTGTTGCCCTGCTGGGGCCCCTAGCGAACTCTCTCTCTGACTCTATGCGTAACCTGGGTGTCTATTTGGATAGCTCCTTTAAGCTTGATAAGCAAGTATCATCTGTAGTTAAATCTGTTTTGTTTTTTTTTCAACTGCGCCAGATTTCTAAAGCTAAGCATTATATACCACACAGGGACCTGGAAAAACTTATCCACACTTTTGTGACCTCCAGGTTAGATTATTGTAATTCTCTCTACTGTGGTCTCCAAGCCTTCTCTCTTCGAAGGCTGCAACTCGTTCAGAATGCTGCGGCTCGCCTTCTTACTGGAACTAGAAAATTTGACCCTATTACTCCGGCTCTTGTTGATCTACACTGGTTACCAATCAGATATCGCATTGAGTTTAAAATCTTGCTACTCACTTTTAAAATCCTGAATAACATTGCGCCCAGCTACCTCACTGACCTCCTCAATCTGTACACTCCTTGTCGTACATTAAGATCATCAGGTCAATTACTCCTGGCCCAACCTAAGTTTAGACTGAAGACCAGAGGCAATCGTGCCTTTGCTTCAGCTGCACCCAACCTTTGGAATAGCCTCCCTGCTTCTATTCGAGCCTTGGACTCTATCCAATCCTTTAAATCAAGATTGAAAGCATATCTATTTGACTTGGCTTTCCTGACCATTTAATACCCTTTTAAATCTTTTAAATTTTAAACTTTTAAATCTTTTATTAAATTTTATTAAATTTATTATTTTATTATTAATTTTACTGCTGTTTTTGTCTTCTTAGCGGATTTTGTATTTATCTAACTCTTCTGGTCTGTTAGTGCCTCTATCCTGTCTGTGCTAGTGCCTGATTTGTACCCTGTTATTGACTTATGCTGACTCTCCATATTACTGTGAAGCACTTTGGTGTGCCTTCGGGTTTTTAAATGTGCTATATAAATAAAACTGTATTGTACTGTATTCTAACTGACCTGGTTACTGGAGTGGCTCCAGTTCATCAAAATCACCTGATAGATTTAGTTTTATGGTACAGAGTGGTGTACTGAATGATCAAGTGGACCAGGCAATCGATTGCCTACCACTACAGTATGTAAGGTAGGCTAAGTAAGATTATATTTGACTTAACTGCAATCTCACTGTGCGATAAGAATGAGGGCAAACAAAATGCTGAAAACAGCAACGAACTAACCTTCCCATTCTGGGTCTCTACAGTGACCTTGTCTCCATCTCGGCTGGTGATGGTTGCCTTCACAAACTCTTCTACTGGATCAGGGACAAAGCATTCCTTCTTAATGTCAAAAGGACGCGTCGAGGCCTCCATACGTTCCTTCTCCGACTTCCTTAGGTACGAGGCAGCCGCCCCAAACACAGACATCTCTGCATCCCCCATCACAGCACTAATATACATGCAAAGAGTTGGTTCAGAGCTTGATACTTTTTCTTTCTTTTCTTTAAAAAATTACTGCACTCCACACTTATGCAAATGAAAATTTAACTTATTTTCTTTGTCCAAACCATATATAGAATTTCCACTGATGGAAATATATAGCCATATAATTGACTCTGTAATATAAGTTGTTATAAAAACTTTAAAGAAAGATCATTTACCAATGGGTTCAACTCAGATGACAAGTGAGCTCAGACTTCACTGTATGAAATGATGGTTCACCTGCAGTAACCAGAGAAAAAGAGTGTTTAATGAGATTCGGCAACATCCTTTTGGGTCTTGTAAATGGACTGGATCTTATAAAGTGCTTTTCTACAATACTTAAGCACTTAAAGTGCTGAATACAACGTGTCTCAGTCACCCAAGTATTTTTTCTACATCTAAGTGCTTTCTATCTAATATTCACACTCAGATGGGAGCAACTCAGGGTTTAGTCTCTTGCCCACTTTGGCATGTAGCAGCCAGGGACTGAACCAGTAACCTTCTAGATTAGTAGATAACCTACCACAGCCATACAAAGTACACCAGTCCAGTGTTAGCTAAGTGTTAAATAGGACCAGAAGCTCTTATAACACCACATTTAAACCTGTTTAGTTTGGACAATGGGAAAATAAACTATGATAACAGCATGCAAAGTATAACCAGACTTACAGAGGCCAGGTGAAGAGAAAGCAGCTGGTAGACCTGCAGGCAAAGCAGGGATCAAATATATAACCCCAGATAACCCTACCTTACAAGGCCAAGGGCACCACCCTGACCTGACAACACACACACACACACACACACACACACACACACACACACACACACACACACACACACACACTTACTTGGTAACCACCATCATTTTCATCACTTATGACAGGGCTCTCCATGGCTCTCATGATGTCTGGCTGCCCTCTCTGCTTGTTTGTCTCCACCTCTCATGTCCAAATAATGTGATTTTTGGGAACACTGCCAGGAACTTTCTGCAGCATAACTCATCTGTGACTCACCCAAACATAGCTTCTCTATCTCTAATTCTGCCACACTTTTTTCCTGTCATCTCTTGCACTGAATTCTTCTTCCAAGTGGGGACTAGTCATGGATGGAAACCAGATTCCATTTACTGCCTGGGCAGAAGGGGCGAAAAGGACAGAATGACACTTGAAAGGCACAAATTGCCACCTTATTTACTTATAGTTTACAATGACTCAGTCATTTTTGCCATGGGCAGTGCACCTCCATAGCTTGGACTTTTCTCCTTGTCACCAGTCCAACTTTCAGCAGCCCATAGAGCAGATGGAATCTTAGCAAAACATTATACAGTTTTCACCCAGTTAGGCACAGTTTGCAGGTTGTCTTAAACACATGTTTGTGTTACACATGAGACACAACAATAAAGGAAGTTTAAAAATACATCACAGATGTCATTTCTAAAATACAACTCAGAACTGTTCACACTTGTCGCGAATGATGTTAATAATGACTCGTTACAACTGATGCACTTCAGAGTGCACAGCTCTGCACACAAGGTTGATACCAGCGACTGAAAACAAACTAAGGGAAAGTAATTTCAGATTAAATGTGAGCCAATAACCATGTTAAGCTGAAATAGTTTTACATGGAATGACAATGAAAACAGACCTGGTATAGTATGAGACTAATACATGTTGGACTTTCAGATACTCAGGAAAGTGTGCCCTTTCACATTTTTCTCATATTTTTTCATGTTTTAGGTTTTATAATTATATTGGATGAGTAAAAAGTGAAATTGGATAGTATTAAGTAAATTAAAGATAGAGATATACTTTGCTAAAGACTTGAGCCACCCCGTTTTTTTCTAACACTTTGCTTATTTTTTTTTGTTATTTTAAAGGCTCGTCATGAGCAACAGTTTTTTAGGCTTTCTGAAGGTCTTGACTGCTTTGTTAGTTTTTTTCAGTCAAGTCATTGTAACAGACTATTTTCAAAGGAATGTTTTTTGTTGTTGTTGTTAAGCCACTGAAGACTGACCTATGAATCATTCAAAGCATACAAAAGGCACTTAGCTCAAGGTGATTTCCAGTGAGCTATTAGCTGATCCACTCTGCAGTCCCACCTGGAAAGTGCCCGATTGGTAACAGCTTCATTTTTCAGTCTGACAATGATCCCAAACACACTCCCAATGCAGTAAAAACATTGGATAGAAAAACACGCAATGAACACTATCAGTCATAGATCGGCTTAAATCTTGTGCATGATACTGTATACATCTTTTTTGGTTTTTACATTTCCGACACAGCCCCATGGGATTAAAAAGCTTTTCCAAGCTCTGAACATTCTGTTTTTTGATGTCATGTGGGGTGAATCTGGTTTTGACAGATACAACTGTTTCAAAGGGTTTGTGAGATTGTGCGAGAACAATTAGAAGTTCATATAGTGCCAAATCACAACAGCAGTCAACTAAACATGCTTTATATTGTAAGGTAAAGACTTACAATGCTCTCTGTGCCAATCAAAGGGGCACAGAGAGATTGATTTACAGCCTAAACTCCAGCAATTAAATGACCCCCTTTGATTCTAGGTGAGGTTGTTTTTCTGGGAAGAGGTTGGATTTAGGTTGGTGATTCAGTAGTGGTGAGTGTTTTGGAATGACTCACTGAACCAAAGCTTGTACTGATGGTGAACAAGTGACAGACGACTTGGAGCCATGGGCTTCTAATACACTTTCTAATAACAGTTGTATTTTTTCAGTTATTATACAGGAAGTTCCACTTTTGATTTTACATGTGGTTGGATTTGATTATGTCTCACAAGATGTCTCAGAGATCTTCTGCACACTCAGAGTTTGTAGATTATGGATCCTTATAGATGATGAGTATACTGTAACGAGAGAAAGCGGGAGCGAGAATGACATTTCTATATATGAAATTAAAACTTGAAAATATTTAGAATGTTTAAGCATGAGCAAAATTACATTAAAATAAAATTTTCAAATATGTCTAATTCAATTCTGAGTACACTGAAAGATGTTTGAACATTAACCTGTGACTGATAGTAATACTGAAATCATCCACAGGATAGCCTTCTGAACACTTGAATTTTAAAACTGCAATCCTGAAATGTTCTATTTCTTAGTTTAATAAAAACTTTTTTTTTAACACCTGGCCATATGCAAATTAATGCCAACAGAGGAGGCTATACTGCATCACCACCTCAAGGATTTTAGTTCCATTCTCATTGTAAGTACAAAAACATATTTCTGAGAGTATTGGTTGTATTAATGATATTGTGTCTGTCAGTTCAGGCAGGGTATTATTAGATGCTATTCTTGGTAGCAAATTCTTACACCCATCACACCTCACTGAAGTGATTTGTTGGTCTATTTAAAGCCTCTCACAGCTGCATTCACTCTGTGAAATTCACCCCACCCCAAACTTCCTCTGCTTTAGTCAGACTATTTTTGTAATCACCACAAACAGATCAAATGGATTTTACAAAGACAGACTTTCATTTTAAGTTTATGATTCAGTCACTATACAGCAAAAATAGGAAGCGACCTCCTTGTGATTAAGATATATCTGTTTATGCTCGGTGATTCTGTTGAAATATTTCACTGGTCACTCTCAGGGCAACTCAGTCGCAAAGCAGCTGCACAGGTCGCCAGGTTGGAGGCAATGTGTCTTCAAAAAAATCACAGCGCAAATCACACTAACTGCAGTCGTTCCTAGTCAAGCTTTGCAAGTATTACTGTTTAATTTATAAACTCCAGATCTGACAGATGCTGAAAAAAAACAAGCAAAAAAACGACCCCGCCCACCCGCCACATTAACAACAATAACCAAAGCAGGGGACAACTACGCTCTCTTGACCTGTATAGTGCACTCTATGTAGTATTTTGTATTGTAGTAACTGTAGACTGGAATTTCTAATCAATTTAAAGGTTTCAAACGTATCTGAGACCAGAAGTTTTCCGACTCCCATTTTGCAATAGGAAGAGATATTGATTCATCTATTTTGGAGAGTGTCCTGTATATTTTAGACAGTAATTTGGGGGTCTTGAGATAAAGGAATTGTACCACATTTTCTTGTTGTTTGTAATTTCACTTGATTAGGCTTAAATTTCTTTTTTAAAATAGATTTAATTTTTTGACATTCAACAAATCCAGTTTTGATAATCCATATTGTTTAACTAATGTATCAAACGGAATAAAGTCTATTCTGTAATTGGCTAAAGGGTGCTGGGTCAAGACAGTTTAACTACAGCTAGCTTGAAGTTCTGTGGTACATAGCTGATTATTAGAGATAGGATGATCATATTTAAGCTTGAAGCATTAATTAATGGCAGGACTTCTTTGAGCATAAAAGACACGTTGATGGTTTGGAGGAAGTAATTACTGAAGTTAACTCAGAAAGATCGATTGAAGAAAAAGACTCTAAATGAATATCAATGGTACTGAAAGTAGCTGTAGATAATGTTACATCTGTGAGATGATTATAAGTAATTTTTTTCACTAATGGTTAAAATTGTATTTTTGAAGAAATTCATGAAGTCATTACTAGTTAATGTTGAAGGAATGGTTGGCTCAACAGAGCTCTGACTTTTTGTCAGCATGGCTACAGTGCTGAAGAGAAACCTAGGGTTGTTCTTATTTTCTTCAATCAGTGATGAATAGTAAGATGTTTTAGCTTTACGGAGGGCAGCAAACTATTTCTCCAGGCTAAATGATGATCTTCTAAATTTGTGATACACCATTTCCTCTCCAGCTTACGAGTTATCTGCTTTAAGTTACGTGTTTGAGAATTATACCACAGAGTCAAGTACTTTTGATGTGAAGCCTTATTTTTCACAGGATCTACAGTATCTAGAGTCATACAAGGTGAGGAGGCAAAGTTATAAGCAAGATAATCAACCTCTGTGGGAGTAGCATTCAGGTAGCTGCTCTGTGTTGGTGCAGGGCATTGAAGATGACAACAGTGGGTGGATTATATTCTTAAACTTAGTTACAGCACTTTCAGAAAGACATTTAATGTGATGAAGTATCTGACATTAAAGACATTAAATTTAGTGACCTCCGACTGATGTAACCGAGTGTCATTGCTGCCAACATGAATTATAATTTTACTGGAGGATGATTTTATGAAACCAGTTTGGTCAGGATGTATTAAAAGGGGGGTTATCTTCACTAATCTTTTTGAGAGAGCTTTGCAGATTATTTTAAGTGATATTGGGCGATAGCTGATAGGAAATACAGGGTCTTCCTGGTTTTAGCAGGAGACTAATTTTGGTAGAATTCATATTTAGTGGTAGTCTGCCATTTTCCTTGATTTCCTGCAACATGGAATGTTGCAGGAAATCGTAGAAATCTGCTTGAAATCCATCTGGACCTGGAGCCTTATTATTGGGTAAACAGGGGCTTCCTGGAGTTCACCTGATGTCAGCGGTAATTCCAGTGCTATTGCTTGACTGTCTAATAATTTCAGAAGGTTTATGTCAAGAAACATCAAGAAACTGATCAATTTCGTCATTAGATGGGTTTACATGAGTGAATATAAAGTCTTATAAAAGTCTCTGAAGGTGTTATTTATTCTTTTAGGGTCATATACTGTGTTCCCAGATAAGTCGTTAACTTATTTATTTTCCCATTGTCTAAACTAAACAGGTTTTTTATTTATTTATTTTCACTTTAACTGGTTCACTTAAGATCAACCTGATTTATTACCATGTTCAAATATTTGCAAGCAAAGATTTCATATTAAATTTTTATGTTAATAATTTTATTTAATTCTAGATTTGCTTTACGTATTTTGTTCAGCATTTCCTGTCCCTGGCAAGAGACAGACTTCTTCTAAGGATTTGATGATTTCTTCTAATTCCTGAATACATTTGTTAACTCTTTTCTTTTTATCTGATGAGAATGAAATTATTTTACCTCTCATCACAGCTTTCCCTGCTTCCCAGAGAACAGATGCTGATGTTTCAGGCACATCATCACTGTCTAAGCCCAAAAATATTGAATAAAATCTTCATCTTTTAGCAATGATCTATAAAATCTCATCATGTTTTAATTTCATCTGTAGCTGTGACAGGTCTATGAGTCTGTCTGCCTGTAGTTTTTTAAGCTGGTTAAACAGCTCCATGCACATTCCATGTGACTAGTATGCTCATACTTGTGTGTGTATAGCTAATGTTGCACGCTACATGTGATGCTCAAATGAATGAGAAAAAAAGACAGACATCAGTCGAGTGTAAAAAAAAGTGCACGAGGTTACATAGAGGTGCAATATGTAGACGAGAGTGGTGTTGTCTGATTATGTGTGTGGATATTAACTTCAGCAAGCGTTTGCGCGCTTGTGTGTGTGTGTGTGTGTGTGTGTGTGTGTCCTATATGTCTGAGTGCACTGTGAGGCTGTCGTAGATGTGCTGATGGTGAGTGCGCGTGCACGTGTGGTAAGATCGATCATGTAAATTTCTTTTAACCAGATTTTACATTGTACTTTTTACATGGAAAATTAACATGTAATAAAATTAAAGTCAGGAATTTGGGCCTTTTTTGAGCAGGGAATTTTCACTGATTATCACAGTTAGTCACAACATTATCAAAAACAGATTACAGATGTAATTGCTAAACCTGACGCAATTTAGCTGAAACTGGCTGCATTACTGCTATTTTAGCACTGCATTGACGCACCACAATCACTTTAAAGACAGCAACTGTCTGCAAGCGGTAACAGACCTGCTCCCCATCTTCAAAGTAGCCCAGCCCAAAGTAACATCACCCCAGCTAATGTCACCAGGTTCAGGTTCTTGTGTTACTTGGATGGTTTCTGTGGGCAAACACAAATTATGTCCTCAATGCTGTGAATTTGTTCTGTGCAACTATAAGAACCATGTTAAGCAAGCATTAATGACTGCTGGTAACATCACTCTTAAGCTTGGGTTGGCCTATGGTCTAAGATGTCTAATTTGTAGTTTTAGTCAGTGCTTACTTTTGTGAAAGTCTAACTTTTGGGTGACTAATTTGTAAGCATTATTAAACCTGTCATTCTGAAACCACACATTGACGTTACTTTGTCTTTTGGACACAGCAGAGAGAATGGTGTGACATGTCACTGCGTGCAAATTGCTTTCACTTTAGTCCTCCAGTATGATAGCAGGGTTAAGTGTTTGAGTGATATGGGTAAATTAAACCCTTCTCTTATTACCACATACTCACCATAGCCCAACTTTAGCCCTATTGTATACACTGCAGGGTGGTCTTGATACATGTAGTTGGCATCCTGTCATCAGCTACCACTGATTCCTCAGTGACAACTCTGTCAGGACCTCCTGCCTTTAGCCTCACTAAAACAAAGCTGACACATCCACAGGATTCAAAGAACGAATGAATGAGTGAATGAATCTTTAAATTTATCTGCTTGATATACTCAGCTAATCATATGCACATCAGCTGTTCAAGAGCAGTTATTTCAACGCTTGAGGACAATGCCTGGCTTTAGACTGCCGCATTCATGTCAGTTCTAGTTCCTATGGAGTAATCACAAGGTTAGGGTTCAAATCCCTTACAGACCACAGAAAAATCTCTTTTTCTACTTGACTGTACTCTAAATGATAAATATCGCCATGAATTTGTTACAAATATAACATGGAAACTTCAATTTTATGGAAACTTCTTTTTAGCGTTATCCTAATTTCTTAAAGGATATTTGCCTTTTTCCAAGTCGCCACTGTAAATATATGTAAGAATGTATTCTTAATGACTTGTAAATTATGAAAAAGTAAGAAAAAGTAAGGCAAGCACTAGTTCAACTTCAGCTGATATCTCTTGAACACAAAATACAGATTTTCCAAAACCTCTATGTTTTATCTTGAACACATTCTGTTGATGGTATCAGTCAGATTTGAAACACTGAAAAAATAAACCAAAATCTGCAGTCTGGCTTTGTGAAGTAGTTGCTGTTTAAGTTGACTAGTTCAAGATTAGCTGCTGACTTTTTAATAACAGCATTGTTAATGAATGATGAATGCAGAATGGTGGAGTCATTTTGGTATATGTCAGTTTCTGTGCACCTTGCCAGTCTTTGAAATCCTACTGCAGGAATGAACACCTGAAGGTAGAAGATCCTCTACTACTATAATCATCATCATTAATAAACGTAAACTAAATCTGTTTGGTCCGATATGGTAAATATGGTGGTAATTACTAGCAGTCTTCTACTCTGTTGGTGTTCTTTTAAGTACTTTCTAACCACCACACACATTCACACTCTGATGGATCCACTGGGGACAATATGGCATTCAATTTCCTTAGCCAAAGACATTTTGACATGTGGACTGAAGAAGCTGAAGAGTGAACCACCTACCTTCCAACTGGTGGAACCCACCCGAGCCACAACCGCTCGCTGAGCTTGCTGAAGGTTAGCAAGAGATTGTGGGTTGGGTTAAAACGTGAACTTGAGAGTGAACTTAAACAACTACTTCTTACAAGCTTACAACTACTTCCTTCTCTCACTTCAACCTGGTTGCGGCAGATGGCCGCCCATCCCTGAGCCTGGTTCTGTCAAAGGTTTCTTCCTGTTAAAAGTTTAAAAGTTTTTCCTTCCCACTTTCACCAAAGTGCCTGTTCATAGGGGGTCATGTGATTGTTGGGTTTTTCTCTGTGTGTATTATTGTAGGGTCTACCTTACAATATAAAGCCCCTTGAGGTGACTGTTATTGTGGTTTGGCGCTGTATAAATAAAATTGAATTGAATTGAATTACAACTAAGGTATGCTGAAGAGCATACATCAGCATCAGCACGCAAGACAGGGAACCTTGAAGCAGATGGACTACAGCAGCAGAAGACCACGCTGGGTGCCACTCCTGTTCAGCTAAGAACAGGAACCTGAGGCTACAATTTGCACAGACTCACCTAAATTGGACAATAGAAGATTGGAGAAAAATCTCAAGAAATGATTTGTTTCAATATCTGCTGCAGCGTGTTGGGTCAGAACTTGGTGTGACCAACATGAAAGCAGAGCTCCATCCTTCCTCACATCAATGGTTCAGGCTGCTGATGGGGGTGTAATGTGGGAGAATATTTTCTTGGTGCACTTTGGCTGCTTAAAATCCAACTGGGCATCATTTAAATCACAGCCTGAGTGTTGTTGGTGACCATG
The DNA here is from genome assembly GCF_036321145.2 of Pelmatolapia mariae. NCBI lineage: Eukaryota > Metazoa > Chordata > Actinopteri > Cichliformes > Cichlidae > Pelmatolapia > Pelmatolapia mariae. Next base: position 3,527,238 of record NC_086243.1, on the reverse strand, counting down.
TCCATCTCATTATGACCACAATGCACCCATCTTCTGATGGCTGACAATAACACACCATGTCACAAAGACCAAATCATCTTAGACTGTTTACTTGAACATGACAGTGAGTTCACTCCTCTCAAATATCCTCCACAGTCACCAGATCTCAATCCAATAGAGCACCTTTGGGATGTGACATCAGAATGTACCAAAACCTCTGAGGAATGTTTCCAGCCACTTTTTGAATTCATGCCATAATGAATTAAAGTAGTTCTGAAGTCAAAAGAGAGTCCAACCTAGTACTATCAATATATAACCAATGAGTTGGCAGGTGAGTGTATACTATAATTGAATTGTTTATTAACAGTAAAACAACTGTTTATTACAATTTATTTCACTATTAATTTACCATTTATTAACAGTGTTAACAGACAGGACATACTCACATCATCATATTCATTAAATCCTTTAGTGACCTCTCATGAATGATGCTATCACTCAGAACATTTATTTACTCCTCTGAAGTGAACCTTTCCTCTAAGAGAACGACTGGAATGAAACCATACAGAGCCCTCTGAGTCAAGCATACTTTTTTAGTTACTAGTATACTAAGCTTAAAGTAGCCTATCAATAGAATGTAGCGCTCACCTTTGTCCTGTCATTGTTTATGTATTAAACATGTGTGCACTTTATTAACTGCGGGTGTGATAGATTAATAATAGACCTTTTATTTGCTACCTTGCCTGACCCCGCTGCTTTCCACTGCATGAGCAGACTGGACGAACTGTGTTAGAGCCTGTGTACTGTCCACACTATCAGTAGCATTCTCCGCCTGATAGCAGGTGGGGAGATAAAGGCTTGCTTTTACAAGAACAGATCTGAGCCATGCACAGAAGATATAGTCATGGAAGAAAAAATAACCACCACAACTACACGGAGAGGCTGAAGCGTTTATTGTCAGGCTGGTATAATGTTACTTTTTGAACTACAAAGGACAATACAAAATGAGTTTAGTGAGTAAAAAAATAAAGTAAAAAACATAAAAATGAAGTATGAAAGAGGACTCCAGCATGTCCAACCCTGTCTGTCCTTTCTGGCTTTCCAGTTTGGAACATTTTCAGCAGCAGGACAGGGCAGAGGAGATCAGGTCAGCAGCTGTTTGTGTTGCCAGTCAGTCTTTATGGGGGATTAGAGGCGAGATCCCACAGCTGACAGCTTCGATGACTGCCTGGACGCCACACAGATAGCCGACCCTTTAATGGATCTGGAAGTGGGAGAGGCAGCACAGCATTTGTAAACATACAAGCTTTCTATCACATCAAAGAGAAATTCAGAGTCACACAGTACAGAACAAGCTTGACAGAGGTAGGAAGCGATAGATTTCAAAGATTCTGGAAAGAAAATTACCTAGAGATGTGTCTAGAGACACCATAACAGCTGCAAAACACTTGTGAATGACTTAGCCAAGTTGGGAAATGTAGTTCCAATGAAAACAATCACTAGAACCTTGCAGAGGAATGGAGTGCGAGGTTGCACTTCACTTGGCTGCTGGTTTAGCTCACTGGGATGAGCGGGTGACCATATGCTGCCTTGCAGAGAGCAGCCGGCCTAGGTTTGATTCCAACCCTTTGCAACATATCTTCCTTTCTCTCTCTCCCTCTGTTTTCCTGAGAAGAGGGAGCATAATCTCATCAAGGTGCAAGGAATCATGAAGAAGAAAGCTATGTGAAGATTTTGAAAGAAAACCCCAAGCAGTCAGCAGGATAACTGGGTCTGGGTCATCATTTTGTCCAACATAATGACCCATAATGCTCCCTTTGAAGAACTATTTTCATAAGTTAACATTATTAACTAGGAGCTTACTTGAAGACATATAAGAGATAAGTGTCAGTTGTCTTTTTTCTTTTTTTTTTTGCTGGATAACAATTATTATATAATTATTTTAAGTTCAATCAGAAAGATCTGTGGGCACACATCTGTCTGCTTTCCAGGTTTTTGGTGGCTAATTTAAGTTTTACATCACTTTCCCACTCTGTCAAGCTCACTGTGGACATCACTGGTCTAGTCCAATCATCTTTCTACCTGCGTTCTCAAGGCCAATCAGCCTCCACTCCCCATACTTTAAATCTCATTGCATCTGTCATTCTCCCTTGCAGATGCCTTCATGCAACCCACCTCCTCCCCATCTCCTCCTTACCTTACTTGTTACTCAGGCTCCATCCAAGCCTCCATCTTCAGCTCCACCACCAGCATCTAGACTCCACTGGGTTCTGCTCTAACTCCTATCATTCTGCTGTGCTGGGCCGTCAGAGTTTAACTGCCAAATAGATTAATTGAATTCTGTATATCAATAAATCATGTTCAATTCTGTCTCCTTTTTTAGAAGTAACTGTTAGCATCAGAGGGGTACTGAAACTTGTTTCCGCCACTGAACAAAGTTTTTTTTTACATGCATAACTCGAAATTTTGAGTTAGGTATCTTTAAATCCCTCACTCTTTTATCTGCTCTACAGTTGTACCTATATGATGCCTCTGTTACTTTGTGTTGTCGACTCTGTGGTCTGCTACAGCTGAACACAGGATTGTCACACCAGAGGATCGCAGCAATGGCATCCTGGTAAACAAGAGCATGACTCATTGTCACAATGATATCACCAGATTTTGAAAAGCAACTACGAGTATTGAGAGTGAAAAGGGATAATGTGACCATTGACTTACTATGGTCTGACTGGTCTGATCACTGGTGTGTGTGTGCATGTAAGTGTGTGCGTGTGTGTGTGCCTGTGTGCGTGTGTGTCATAGGGACATTTATAGTCATATTGTAGGGATCCATCTTCCTTTGGAGGCACAAACCAAGTTTACTTAATGAAAATCACCAGACTGGTGAAGGCTTGTTTGAGTTCAGGTTATGTTTAGGGTCCATACTGTCCATTACTTGTTACATTAAAGTGACTGTGACTATTACACCTGTTGCAGTAAACTGTTATGTCTCAGCTGATCCACAGAGTGGCAGTATTTTTGTTCACCCCCAAATCAAAAGCATACACCAGGGGTAGGCAACTCCAGGCCTCGAGTGCCGGTGTCCTGCAGGTTTTTGATCTTACCCTGGGTCTACACACCTGAATCAAATGATTAGTTCATTACCAGGCCTCTGTAGAACTTCAAGACATGTTGATGAGGTCATTTAGCCATTTGAATCAGCTGTGTTGGATCACGGACACATCTAAAACCTGCAGGACACCGGCACTCGAGGCCTGGAGTTGCCTACCCCTGGCATACACTATACGTGTAAGTTCTAATATATTATATATAAATGTACCTGTCCACTGGTCGATCACATGAGCATGTGGAGGCAGGGAGTTCATAGCACAAGCATGCTCCCAACCTATTATAAAATTGTGCTTTGCATTATTATATATAATGTGGGGTTTTTTTATCCATTATATTTCTAAACATGAAGAAGTCACAAGCAAAGTGAGACCACACCACAGCACATGTTTAAACAAGGACATAAAAAAACATGTATGTATTATTGTAGGGTCTACCTTACAATATAAAGCTCATTGAGGCGACTGTTGTTGTGATTTGGCTCTGTATAAATAGATAACAGATCGCTCTTCAGTCAAAACTCCAGTTCTCCAAACTGAATATTAAAAAAGCGTAGCGCTAACAACAAGATAATGGTTCTCATTGACTCTCAATAATCCACATTTTTTAAGAGGCGTGGGGTGGGGGATTCTTTCAAGTAAAAAAAAGCTTTTCCTGTAGATGTCAGCAGCACTACAATAATGAAATCCAAGCACAGAGGGTCTCCGTATTGCTCTTGGGAGTGCTGTTGCACTACAGACTGCCCCACTGAATTGACCTTTCTGAATTACCTGTCTTACAAACGTTGTTGTTTGCAATCATGTGGAAAAAAGAATCTCAAACTCTTCTTCATCTCACTATGGTGGAGCTGCTCAGGATAGAGGTAACAATGCAGATGAATGGTCAAATAAGTTAAAGGAAGATGAACCTTATTTCATCATCATTTCAACTGCTGTAACAAAAGAATTTGCCACATCTCAGATAAAGTATTTTTCAATTATTCACTCATATTTGTTCATGTTGAATATGTCCATTAGCCAAAATATTGAGCAGATAAGAGAGTGCAGAGAGATGCGGCAGTCTGTGTAAAATTATACACCTGTAAAGCAGATGGTGTTACAGTGTAACAACGCATAACACAGAAACACACACACTAATAGAGACATTAGTTTAGGTAATACAATGAGAGAAAATAAAAATACTGAACATATTTCAGTGGCTGATTGAGTTCTCATCATTTTTTCATGCTTACAAAAACAATAAAACTATAGTTTTATATATAGTTGAAGCTTTCTATCTTAATTGTTTATCCATTCATTGGAGCTTATCCACTATTCATTGCTTCTAGCAAACTAATCTTAATGATGCATTATGTGTTGTCTTGACATAGGCTGTCCAGCTTCACCGGAGGATTGCACTGGACCATTGGTTCAATACAGGAGGCAGGACTGACAGTAGGCACCAATCTTGAACAAGGGCTTAAAAAAGAACATGCTGAAAGAGTTACAGTGACATAAAAAGACAGAGGGGGCATACTGTGGCCTGTAACGATACTCCTCCTAAAACACAAACATGTTTTGTAACTTACTCAGCACACTAAACTTAGTCTTTCATACTTGAGGTCAGGTATCAAAAAGTGTGATTCAGACCCTTTCATGTCATGGATTTCATCAACAAAGCCTGCTCATAAGATGCTGGTTACAGTTATTTAATGTATTTCTCAAAATATTGAATTTCTCAGAACTAATTTTCTATGAAGTCTACATTGAAGACAAAGCTATTGACTGTAAGTAATTAATGCAACAACACTGAGACTGCTAAGCAGGAAAGATCTAGTGCTGCTTAAAATTAAAGTGAAGTTTACAGAATGACATACAGTTGATATGTAGTATGAATATAACTGAAAATTAATATGACTAAAAAGCAAAACAGCTATATATTTAAAAAGTAAACAAAAACAAAGATTTAATAACAACCAATGCAGATGAAATTATAAGAAAAAATAAGAAACACTGGACTTATTTAGAGCGTGCTAAAACAGCACAACAGTACAACCCTTCACGTAATAATAATAATAATAATAATAATAATACTAATAATAATAATAATGCCATTTATTGGTATGGTGTAAGAGCCACTAAGAGTTGATGGATCACTGTGTATAACAGAAATTGTTACAGAGAGAGCTCTGTGGACTTTAAGTGACTGGGTGCTGAGAGGACAGAAGTGCCTTAGTCAATTTGGCTCAATTAAAGAAACTAAATTAAACAGAATGACAGCAGACTGCAGAGAGCAAGAAAGGACAGCAAGTGATTGACAGAGACAGACTTCTACAGCAGCTGAGCCTTAGCTCAGATACAGTACAAAGGTTATAGCTATTAATACACCAGGATACATACAAACACACACATAATGTGACACATTTAATTTAATTGATGTCACTTCTGATTCATGATGCTGCTCAAGTCAGCATTGCTCAGTTTACTCTCACCCTTTAACTTTGCTTTGCATTGATGTGAATAATCTGAAACCCTATGATATCCATTTTACTGTCAAGGAATTCATGTCAGTGGTTCAACCTTCAGCTACTCCAATATGAGCAATGTGACACCTTCAAGGCCCAGGATACATATGACCGGGTAAGAGCACACTATGTACATATTGGGTGGTTGTGAATGACAAGAGCACTGAGGGAGAAGCTACTGTTACAGCAGAAGAGTATTCTGGAGCTACAACTATGGGATGTCTCTGAGTGTCACAGCCGGGTTGACACTGCATTTTTGAAGAATCAATGCAGGCGTGACCAGTGACAGACGCACAGTCTCACAGTCGCATGGCAGGAAACCAGGAAGGAGAGACCTTCTTCAACAGAAGCTCACTCAGCTCTGAACTAAAGCTGTGAATGGAGAACAGCAAACTTCCCTGACTCAGTAGAAGTGCCTGCTGGACTGAAGAATTTTAGGGCTGGATTTCATGGGGAGGACTTATTTGGAGTCTGTGGAACGTTAAAAGCCAGTTGTCAATTCATTCATACATACCCCTGGAAGTAAATACTAACATCACAGCAGCTAACATTAGTGGACTTTTATCACACCCCTAAGCAACGGTGGATTTCTGGAGGATCAATCGTCATTAATCATCAGTGCTTCAATGGATCTAATCTTTGAAAACTGCAGCTTGTTTTCCCAAATTCAATGATTGCAAGTAGACTTTATTGTGCATTTGCATTTGTCTGGTCACTGCTACTATCTCCTGGACTACATAAGATGGTGAATTCTTCTTGTTTCTTCTTGAATTCTTCTGCAAATGTAATGCGTGGTTAGCGTTACATGCATTCTGTAGAGGATTACAGATTCATCACATGAAACAGTGAACACTATAGGGTCTGAGGTGGATAATCTGCACAAACACACTGCTGCATTCAGAGCGAGCAGCAGGTGGCTTTTGTATATTATTTGAAATTCGGTCAGCGTTTTGGTCCAAATGTTCCTCAACACAGTCCTTGTAGTCCTGACAGACCTGGCAGCCAGGTTTATGGGTACCACCTTGTTCCGGCGGCACTTCCACCTGTTGTTGTCAGCACTGGTGATGTTCGGTCCCATGCTGAGTCTTTGGGTGTCTCACCACAGCATCTTTGCCAAGAAGAATCACTTCCTCTACAGGTGAGACTGCTTCCTATTACACTTCCTGTCAACTTTGTTCCACTGATATTTAATATTTCATATTCAGTCGATATAATTTCTTCTTCCATCACCTCCTGTCTCCACTGCTCTCATCTCTGCTCTCCTTCTTCCAGGATGTTCTTGCACTCTGGTTGGGGTTGGACCTGCATCTTTGTTGGCTCTTTTGTTTTCCTCCTCTCCTTTTCCATCCGTCGTTCCCTGTCTCTCTCCATCCGCCACCTCTCAAGGCTTGCGGTGGCCGGTGGACTATGGCTTGGTTTTTGCAAACTCTTGGACCTCCTGGAGAATGCCACAGGAAGCTGCTATGAACCTTTGGAAGCTGGAACAGTGGTCACAAATGGCCAGACTCTGCTGGTGCTGCGAGAGGGGGAGAGCAAGTCTGAGTGCCTGAAAGCTGGAATGCTGTGGAGGGGATATGAGGTTTCTGAAGACATTTTCCTTCTCTGCCTTTGCTGCCTGCTGCTGGTAGAGGAAACAGCTGTGTTTGGACCTTATTTGAGCCTTGGGGGAATCTCAGATGCCCCACTGAGAATCCTCTTTCTGTTCTGTGTTCTCCTGCTCTGGCTCTGGATCTTCTTGTTGCTCTGTCTCTTAGCTTACTTTCCTCAGTTCCCCACCCAGCTGCTGGGGGGTGCTCTTGGCTGTCTCAGCTGGAGAGGACTATATCAGGGCTGGTACCGCCTGGGGCCCAGCTGGTACTGCCCCGGGAGGCCTGGTTTGGGACTACTTAACATAAAGGCTGTCAGTAATGACGTGGAGGATGCAGAACTGAAACAACCGAATCACGATCACTGCAATTAACTTAAAAAAAAAACATTTGAGAACTAACTGTAAAATAAATTGAATTCCAAACAAACAGATGTACAAAGTGGGTTATCAGACCTCTTAATTCTTTCATGTCAAATATGTTTATTTACCTTTTCTGTTACGTACAACCGATGATTCACATCTGCTCTTCCTTTGAAAGCTAGAATTGTGTGACAGCCAAATCAATCCAGCACTGGAAAGACAAATGGAGAACACAGAAGCAGATTTACAGAGACATTAATTTGGTTGAGTTTGTTCACTTTCTGTTTTGTCCAGATTTTTTGCTGTGGACTTCAAGGCAATGAAGAAGTGCCAAAAGCTACAGTCCTGTCACTTGTAGCCAGAGGTGGCAAAATATAGACATTCTGTTCTAAAGCAGAAGTGCAGTTCTTTATCATAGCGAGACTATCTCTGCACTCTGTTACATGTTCCATATGTACGGGGTATGACCCCCGTTGGCCGTGGCATCATACCCCGTACATATGGAATATGTAATGAAGTGGAGAGATAGTCTCTCACTCAGAGAACAAAGGTTACAATGTAACCGTACAATAGTTGCATTAAAAAAATACTCCAGTAAAAGTTGAAGTAATGATTAAACTTCTTTACTCAAGTACAAGAGAAAAATGTACTCAAAGTAAGAAAGTGAAAAGTAGCTCCTTGAAGGACAATTCTACTAACCATTTTTATGCATAGATAACTGAACCTGCCACTATATTAATATAATATTAAAATGATATTAGTACATGAGAATACACATATTAGTCAAATCTAAATTCTAATGAATGCACCCAGCTTGAATCTGTTGTTTAGGACACAATAAGTAAAATATTTTTTTCTTTTAAAGAATGTAAAGTGAGATTTGGCAAGTGGGGGAACACTAAGATCTGTTGTACTGGCTCAACTTGGGGAAAATGCTAACACTCACAATAATTTCGAATGTAAGCTTGAGTAGATTTTCTTAGTAGACAAATTGTGATCAGCTTACCTGCTGCTCTTTGTGGATTTAAACGACTGACTTCAACATGTGTTTCACAGCCATCTCGGTGGAGTTTCATTTCTTACACTAACAGTATACTGGATGTTGCCTTTATACTAGACAGTTGGATGAATTCATTCAGTGAATGAATCTAAGCATCATCAGCTTAAATGCAAATCCATCGTCTACATGTAACCTAACACTGACAACTACAGCCACTGAGTATCAGGCTAACACAGTGTTTTACTGTAAATTCACCAGATTAATGCAAGCTAACCTATTTATCCTGCACATAACTACCCTGAATGTTCATGAAACATTTGATGAACACATAATTAGTGCATGGTACAGTAGTACCATTTGCTCCAGTTCTTCTTGTTCTTGTCCCCACGCTTTGTCAGACTGCTGACCAAGTCTGTAGGGGTTACTTTGGGGTTTAAAGTTAAAAAACCAGGCTGTGAGACCACGCGTGGCGGTCTCACAGCCTGAGAGATGGACGTGAGAGAGAGAAGCAGCCCAACCTGAGACGTGGAAATATCATAAATTAACATTCAAATGCCTGCAAAGCTGTGTGCTGTGGGTCCTTTACATCACAGTGCAGCCAAAACTCAGTCCTGTGGGGAGTATGATGAACCAGCGACCTGTGCAGCCAGTGGAGGCGCTGGCCTCAGGCCTCCACGAGCTTTTCTCCTCTTAAGTTACTGTTCAGCAGAACACCACGGTGGGTGTTGGACCTCATTAAAAAAAAACTAGGAGGAAGGTCCGAGCCCAGCTAAAAATGAAATTCAATACATTTAGACCTAAGAGCAAAGCTGCACACATTGGGAAGGTTGTCATAAGAGAATTTGCTCCAGGCTCAGCAACATTAGCAGCACCTGTACAACAGAAGGGCTAGACTCAGATCATTTTCACCAGAGGAGTACCACTTGGTGTGTGTGGTGTCAGTGGAAAGCTGACCTACACAGCTGATCCATCATATAATCATGCCCTCCCTTGTTGAGTAGGATGCTAGGACCTGAGAGCTGTGCGTACTGCGCTGGAGAGAAGCAGCTGTAAAGCAGCCCAACCTGAGATGTGGAAATATCATAAACAAAGATAAAGTACCTGCAAAGCTGTGTGCCATGGGTCCTTGATGCCATATATACTGTTTTGTATATTTTTTTTTACATTTCACAGTATAAAAAATAAATATTTTATCAAAATACATCACATACTGATAAAATATGTGATTCAAAATGATAAAATCACAGATAACCTTTGAACATTATTTTTGTGTGCAGTTTGTTACAGCCAAAGCTCCAGCTGACGTTTTTTTTTTTTTTTTTTTTGGGGGGGGGGGGGGGGGGATAAAAGAAAGACAGTTAACTTCACTCAGAGATGGAGAAAGACGTAACAAAAGAAAGGACAGGAGAGGAAGAAGAGAGGTTATAACACTCTTTATGCTCATTTCTCTTTAGCGCTAGCTAGATCCTGACTACAATATCACTGGTCCCGCCCACTTTTATACTTTAATAATAGTATATTCGCTATAAATGATACAGTTGAACCTAAAGTAATGAGCCTGTTTTGAAGACGTAAGGAGTAGGTAGTATAGATATTTGTGTTAAAATGTAGGGAGTAAAAGTAAAAAGAAAAATTAATACTCAAAGTACAGATACCTGAAAATTCGACTTAAGTAGAGGAACAAAGTATTTGTACTTGTTTGTTATTTTTAACAAGTAGAATAGTATAAACATGAACAGTAGCAGTAAATCTGACCAGATGACCAAGCAAACTTTAAACCAAGCCATTTTTACAGGGAATTTTTTTCACTGGAAGAAAGTCTAGTCTCACTAACATCTGGGTGTTAGTGAGAGTTCATAGTTCATAGTTCCGAATTCCATGACTTTATTTCTCCTGTTGACAGTTTTTTTTTTTAATCTTGTGCTCATTTAATAGATATAACTTCTATTTGATTTTAACTTATGCTAATGCATGATCACTTTATCTAAAATATATTTAATAGACTTCGATGGGAGTGAAAAAGGGAAAGAACTGTCAAAATAACTTGACTTGCTGTGAAGGCTTAAATACAACATTCAGACTGTTGGAGGTCAAAACAAGCTTACGTGAGGCAATTATGAAGAAAAAAACGAAGGCACAAAGCATTGTCTGGAAAAGGAATAGGGTTACGGGGCTCCGTAGGCCTTGGGAGAGAGCTCCGGGGGAAGAATCTGGTGATCAGGCCTTGGCCCATAGGGTGTAACCGGTTTCTGCTTCACTCTGCTCTAACAGGCCAGCCCAAATAAACTCCTCCACTCTGCATAGTGGTGGAGGGTGGAGAAAGAAGTCACAATTTTTATTCAGAGTGCCAGTAGATTTTCTTTGTGTACAGGCTGTAATCACCTGCTCTGACGTTTACTGCTCTTTGTAGGTTTATGTATATGTACATGTGTATCTGTTTAAAATTATACTAAGGCTTAGGATTCACCCCTATTCATTGTTAGAGGTGTGTAAAATTCTTACACTTGCTCGCTGATAATTTTGCAATTAACCCTTCAAAAATGGTTAATACTGGGTCAAAAAACAAGACAGAAGAAAGAGATTAAGGCGATTGAGGCCTCCGACTGTGGATCCAAAACAAATGGCATTATATTATATTATATTCCTCTAGTTAAGTTTCCTTCCTTGTACAGAGGGTACATTTTTTTCTAACTGGCCCACCTTGGTTTGTGTGACTCACAGGTGTCCTGACATATGTAAGATTTATTTATATTATGCTTTTCAAGAACAAAATTCACAAAATGCACCTATACAGTTCATGGATGTAGCAACCCAGCAAACTACTATTTATTGATAACTTATCACACCACCCTCTAGTCCAAATACGGTTACCAACACTACAGTAGTCATATTGCTAACATTAAGACTTAAAGCCAGTGGGTAATATCGATGTTTCTACGCCCATCTTCTGTATACAATAGTTTAAGAAGGCAACTGAATGTCTTCTTAACTTATAACAGCATTTTTATTATTGCTGTATATTTTAATACATTCCTTCCAGCATTGGCTGTAAAGACAAAAGAGACATTTTTCCACCTTAATTCATTTTATTGATAAAACATCTCCAGAAAGAAAATATATACAAAACTTCAGCCATCAAAGAGCAGTTGATGGCTGCCTCGAGGTCTGACATCAAATCAGCCGTTAAAGTCCTTACACAGTTTTCACAGCACTCGAACATGTTGGGAGTTTGTCTCGTTCATCTAGCACATAGAAAGATTGTGAGCTTCTTGTTTGAAAAACAGAAAACGTTTCCGATTGATGTGATTTTCTGTAGGGTGTAAACTCAGTTTTCAACTCTTCCTAAATGAGTTCAATAATCTATCAGAATTTTTTTTTAAAGACAGGAATTCATTCATTTAAAAAAAAAAAAAAAAAAAAAAGCAATTCTAATGATCATCCTGGACTCACAGGAAGTACATGACAAAAGACAATAAAGGCATGGTTTTCATTTTTGTTTGCAGATGTCAATCTCAACGTTGCTGAATGTGCGTCTGCTGGTCATTCCATCATCAAATAACTACAGTTTGTTCCTCAGTGGCATAATTCAGTGGTGGTGCATGACACTCAAGTCTGCAGTACTACAGAGCAGCTTCACTGAATAATGACTGACCTGCTGTTTGTTGCTAACATGGTAAATGTTACAGCCAAGTCTGTGAATATTTTAGGTGTTTAAAGAGGAACGTGTTTGCATTATCAGTTTTAGTGAGAACTGACACAGGAAATGAAAGCTGGCCTCTAGAAGGTATCAGTGTGTTGTTAAGATTTTGGGGATAAAAAAAACAAAAAACGTTTTTTAAAAATGAAACATTTCGGGGGGGGGGGGGCATTATCAAGAGAATGAAGGGATGGGGGAGTCAACAGAGTCCAGAGCCTCCCAGTGACAATTCATCATGGCATCGTAGAGCTCCTCGCTGCGCTGCATGAAATCTTTGTTCCACAGGTCGACGTCACACTCGGGAATGGGCTCTAGAAAAAAGAAACAACAATGCAAATCCTCACTCTGTGAGTGTCTCTGACATTTCTCTGGATAGATTTTTTCCCTAATGTTATGTGACTCAGCCTTACCTTCTGCATTATCCTCATCTATGTCTTCAGCCTCCACATGGCTCTGCTGCAGAATGACATCAGGGATTAGAACTACTTTCTCAAACATGGAAATAAATCTGAAAACTGCCTGGATGTGATAATACATGGCACTAATTAACACAATATAAACATGGACAATGTGTCAGCTGTGCTACGTGTACTGGGTGTATACAGTGAACATTTTCACTTGGCAGTGAAAGATCAACAGTTTCACGTCTGTACACTTTGTAGTCAGTTAACTCAGCAGTGTCACTTGTCCTGTCTACACTGAAGCTGCTTTGTTCAATTGGCCCATTCTGGGTAAAGCCAGCTGGTGTTTGGATGAATTACTTGCGAGCACTCTATATAACATGATAAATGATGTAAATGAGAATCTTAAACTTTTGGAAGGAAGCTGATTCTTCTTTAGCAAAGGTTAGCAGTTTCTCACGCTTTAAGTCATTTTGCTAAGCTTTGCTAACTTCCTGAAATGTCAGTGTTCCTTTAAGCACTGGTGTGAAAGTGTTCCCCTTACCTCTACGGCTCCTGACATGTCTGTGGACATTGGCGGCATCCCCATGGGAGGTGGTGGCATCATGTGACCTGGTGGTGGGTATCCATAGGCTCCGTAACCATAGTTGTAGCCACTGTTGTAGCCGCTGCCATAGCCGCTGTTGTAGCCAGTACTGTTGTAGCCACCATACTGGTCGTAGCCCCCCCACTGAGAATAGTAACCCTGGCTTCCACCACTATGGCTGCCATAGTAACCAGACTGAGTCTGGTTGTAGTTGCTCTGGTAATTCTGGCCCTGGCCCCCGTGGTAGCTGCTCATCTTCTGGCTGTAAAACAACAAAAAGAACAATTTTTGGTTTGTTTGAAGGTTATCCGATGAAAGATCTTCATGAATGAACATGTCTCAGAGGAGCCTGGATGGATTTAAAGGTGTAGACATATGCTGAAACAGTAAACTGGACTATACTTTTGTTACAGACAAATCAAATATAAATCAGTCATACGGTAATGGTAAAAAGTACACCTAAGTAAGCTTTTGGATGTCTATATAATAAACCTAGCCGGGTCCTTAGCAGGTGTTAAAGTTTAGGTAAACACTACATCAAACCAGTAACATATGGCATACAGAGCCAAAATGCAGAAGGTCTGGACTTTGACTGGTCCCCTCCTGGGAAGATGTCTTGAATATTTTAAACTTGTGAATAATCTTTGTCACTGGAGAATGACTGACTTCAGAATGTTTTGAAGTGGCCTTCTAACCTTTCCCAGACTGATGCACAACAATAACTGCTTCCCTAAGACCTGCTTAGCTTTGTGTTAAAACACACATGAACTCTCCAGACCAGCAAACTGCCAAAACATCTGCTTTTACAGAGGTGGTCACACTTAACTACATCTATTTGATGTTCTTTGTAAATTATGAGAGTGTAATATATTGTTGGTCATCTCAGGTTGCATTTACTCATTTTAAGACTTGCTATTATGTTATTATGTCCTAAATCTTGAAATTGAAAGAGGGTCTACTTTCATTTTACATGACTGTATTTTTCCAGTCAGGCCGACTTTGAGGCAGATTGAATTTTAAAGTGTGGATTTTAGTTCAGTCTTTTGGTTACTAAAAGACTATCAAATAAGACCTGATAATAAGAAAAACCCCAGGTTTCTCTTTCTCTTGTCCTACTAGCCCTCAGTGAAGCATTCACCAGCACTGACCCTGTGCTACAATCATCCTAGGCTCTGGTCACTCACCTCTTTTCCCTCTCTATGGTTATAAAGCACTCTGCATTTAACAATTGGTCATTATTAAACTCTGACTCTCTTATTCAGAGTGTCTTTTATCCCACCTCCCACTGCTTTTTTCTCTGTCCCCTCAGTCTAACCGACTGTAGTAGATGTTCCATCATCAAGTGCTTGCTCATAGGCCACCACATGAATGTTGGGGTGTTCCTCTCCATTATTGTAGAATCTTTGCCTACCAATATACAGTCACTTGTGGTGATTTTTGTTGTGGTTTGGAGCCAACTAAATAAAACTGAGTTCAGGTGAATCCAAACTCCTGTGTCCTATTTTCTTTGGCACTTTCTCTATTCTATTCTCTCTTATCCTTGTCTGGTCTTACCTCTTTGCAACAGCAATACTGAGCCTGAGTGGCTTTCCTCCCAGCATCGTACCCTGGCACTCCTCGATCGCCTTCTTCTGCTCGCTCTCCTCTCCAAACTTGACAAAGCCATAGCCTCTGCAAGTCAGAGAACAGTTACGCCTCCTTTGCACCGCCAACGCACACTCCATACTTGGCATTTAATAGCCACTTATAATGAGAAACAGAATATAATGGGTATTATTATGGTAGAACTGAAACTTGTTGTTTTACTTTTAACATGAGGTAGCATCACTTGAATTGTGAGTTGCTCTTGCTTAGCCTATATGGGGAAAACAATAGTTTTAGCATTAAGACGGCAAGAAAACATTTCTTCAGCCTTTTTTTTTCCGAAAATAGATGAAGATGCACTGATGGTCAACGTCCATAGCACTGCTATCCAAATCATTATTATAGCACAGAAAATAGAAAAAAAAATATTACAGTATACTCTTACAACATTCATACAAGAAGGCAATACATCATACTATAGGAAGAAATACAAAATTCACAGTCAAACAGAATAACACTGCTGCTGCTGTCACGTGCACCTCAATGAGCTGACGTACCTTGAGTATCCATACTGGTCGGTGACTACTTTGGCTCCTTTGCATGAAGGGTACTTCTTAAAAACTTGATGCAGCTGGAAGTCATCTATCTCAGAAGCCAAGTCGCCCACGAAAACTGAGAACTCTGGCCTGAGAGAAGCAAGATCAAATATTCTTACTCAGTATGATAGACTGATATGTTGACTGCTTTAGTCCACATCCCACTTAATAAGGACTGTTATGTAAGTTATCCTTCGTATTTAAACAGGAAGTGTATTGGAAGCTGGATAATTTACGGAACAACTTTGTTCAGTTTTAGATCATCAAAATGTAATTGCCCATTTCCTACCTATAATACAATCTGGACCCCCTCCCATGATGCATGTCACCCTCAGCTTTCACTGTTTATACAATAAGGGCCAGAAGTTTATGGACAACATTTTTTTTTGTCACGTTGCTTCTACACACCACCACAGTGGATTTTAAATTAAACAATCAAAATGTGATTGACGTGGAGGCTTTCAGCTTTAATTCAAGGTGTTCAAGTGAAGTGTTGTGTTAATCGCTTATGAATTACAACCATTTTACTATATACCTATAGTACCAATTTTAAAATCCTAGATGACTTCCTTCTTGAGTTATTGCATTCACTAGATTTTTTGACCTCAACGTCAAGGTCAGAGGCCTTAATTTGAAACTCCTACGGTGCTTCGTTCTCAGGTTGGGTGGCCCATGTTGCCCACCCACCTGGTAAGGTGATGGCAACACCCCACCAGCCTTTTATGGCTGAGGGTAAAACAAAATAAATCAATAGAAAACTGTTATTGTCCAAAAGTGTATGGACCTGTATGCCACTGCTGCATGTCATTAACTTCTATCTTCTCTCTGTTCTCATTTTTTGCCCCGATTGCCGTCCGTTGTCTTCGTTCCTCTTTTCTGTTCCCTCTCTTCCTCCAGCTAGACAAGTTAGCTGGAGGAACTAAATTCTACAGAAAACTGCCTCCAAAAGTTTGGAGTTATGTAGCAAACAAAGACTGAATGGAAATAAAGCCTTACCCTGCTTCTGGCCGTTTCCCATAGGTGGCATAGTTTAGCTTAAACTTCCGGGGCTGCACAAAGGAAGAGAAAAAACACACACTAAGCTAGGCAGACACACCAAAGACATGTAGTATAGCACTGATATTGCTGGAAATAAAAAGTGGAGTTACTATGGTTGTTATTTGGGTTTACATACCTCCACCACCCAGACCAGCCTTTAGCCCATTCCTCAGTTAGTTCCTACCAGAGACTCTATTCACCAGCTTCAAACAAAGTACATTCATGTACAAGCCTCTTAGCCACCTTCAGCAGCAGATACAGCCCAGTGAACAGGGGAGCCCAGTAGCTTGGCCAGCCCACGCGGCCAAAAGCATTTCAAACCAAGGAGCAAGCAGCTAAAGCTCACAACTTCCCAAACCACTTGGAACTGAAATTTGAAAGCTGGGATGCCTTTTTTGTCTTGCATCACCAGACTTAACTGGACCAGCCGTCTCTGCAGTTAGTATGAGACAGCTGCACTTAACATGATGTTTAACTAGTTTTGCTTCTTGATAAAACTGGTTTAAACTGACAGGGAAATCATCACAGTGACAGCACTAAGAGCAACAAAAATCTGGTGTGTTCACAGAGACAATAACAACAGGATGTTAAACTGACTCCTAAGCACCTAACACTTCTGTGTTTCTGTTCTAACAAAGCAGGACCAAGACTAGTTGAGCTCCACTATCCACAGATCAACAGTTAAGTACTGTTTGATAATTCTACTGAAAAAGGAAGGCGGTATTACATGTCAACAATATTTTTGTATTTATGATGAAATAATAATGATGAATAATATATGCGAGTAAATATCAACTGCACTACAGAACTGACCGGGTTTGATCCAGGAACCAGTTTCCCGTTGAGTCTCTGGACACACCGCTCCACACTCGCTTCATCTGCCAGCTCCACAAAACAGTATCCTGCTGAACCGCTGCACAAGAGAACAGAACCGTTAGCTATTTTTAGTGTTGAACGAGAAAGAGGGGGGAAAAACGCAGACAGATCAGGCATAACATTATGACCACTAACATATGAAGTGAATAGCACTCATTATCTTTTCATCATGGCACCTGTTGGTGGGTGATATATTAGGGAGCCACTGAACATTTTGTCTTCAAAGTTGATGTGTTACAAGCAGGAGAAATGGGCAACGCTTAGAATTTGAGAGAGTGGAGTAATGCTTTGTGCAATGTTCTTCTGGGAAACTTTGGGTCCTGCCATCCATGTGAATGTCTCTTTGACACTTGCCGCCCATCTAATGAGTGCTGCAGACCGTGTGCAACCTTTCATGGTAACTCTTTTTCCTGATGGCTGTGTGGCTATTTCAGGAGGATAATGCGCCCTGATAACAGGAACAGGAACACAGCAATGAATTTGAGGTGTTCACTTGGCTTCCAAATTCCCCAGATCTCAATCCAATCAAGCATCTGTGGGATGTGCTGGACAAACAAGTCTAAGTTCTGCAAGTTGTGAGGTGTGGCCTCCATCATTTAAAGGATCTGTTGGTAACATCTTGGTGCAGATACCACAGCACAACTTCAGTGGTCTAGCGGAGTTAATACATATACATTTAGGCTGATGCATATATCCTACCCTGTTATCCTGTGAGTGATGATCTTGACCCCAAATGGAGACTCTCCCATAGCACTAAAGGCCTGTTTGATGAAGTTCTCATCCATATATGGGTCGAGCTACACACAAATACAAAGAAACATCATATGCACCACATTAGGTTCTGTGCAATATAATACAATGCATGTTTATGATTTACTGTATGTTATTACGCAGTAATACAGTACTATGCAACAAAGCATGGCTCTTTGTTCTAAGTCTACGTTCACACTGCAGGCGAAAGCGCATCAAATCCGACTTTTTTGACCCTATGCGACCCATATCCGATCATGGTATGACAGTGTGAACAGCACAAATCCGATATTTTCAAAACCGATCTGGGTCACTTTCATATGTCGTACTGAATCCGATACATATCTGATGTTTTAGAAAGCGACTGCTGTTTGAACGGTCATGTCGCATTAAATCCGTCTTTACCGTCACTGACACAAGACAGACGCCAATTATCAGCGCCGGAGAAGCGCCCGAGAAGACATCGTGAACGCTTCCTGGCCATCCAGTGTAGATGTCAGTGAAACTGTTGGGAAGACAACGTTGGAGAAACGTGAACATTTTATTTGTACTGTATAATCTGCAGATTCTGACAGAAATCTTCGACTATCCTTTGAAGCACCGCTCCTCTCTAAAACAGCAATAAGGATCATTACTAGGCCATATGTAAATAACAAAATAACTTTATAACTTAAAGCAAAATTGGGAAACGTAAAGTCCGAAACAAGTCTTTATATTAACGGCCATCAGTCAAACAATACTGTTTGGTCTGGGTCTAAACAGAGCGCGTCGTGTGTGACGTCTTTTGCGCATGCGGGCTGCTTTGAGGGTTCACACTAGAGCGCGTTTGCTGTCACATTTTATTTGTAGTGTGAACAAGCAGACAAAAAAATCGGATTTGAGCATTAAGACCTGCAGTATGAACGTAGCCTAACTGACACTTGTTTCTACTACAGAAGCTACTACAGAATATTTAGTGAAAATAACCAAACACAAATTAAACCTTATTTTTAGCATTCCTATGTAATTAAGCGGTTTCGAAATCACATGAGAAAATGCACAACTAACATACATGACTGACAAAAAGCGACACATTTGGGATTTTGATGTCGCCGAAACCCACAGCAAAAGTCACAATGCACAACCATTAAAACTGATCGATCATCTGTGTGTCTTTAGCACAGGCACAGCGCGCCTCCAGACCGAGGTTGTTTTTTTCTTTTTTCAAACTACAAAAGTGTCCTTTTGCTTAACCCTATACCAACTTTGAGCTTAGAGAATAATTTTGTGTGTGGCACTTTTTACGGCTTAATCTGTTAATCTTTGTTGGCGTTATATTTAAACTTTAATGATTAGCTCGCATCACTTGCTAAAGCTCGCTACAATACGAGGAGCCTAGCCACAGACAATAACGTAGACATTTGAGTTGTTTGATGACTTATCGTCGTTAATCGTTAATATGTGGTATTATTGAATTATGTTACACCAAATCTTTTCAAACGGTGTACACTGGAACACAGTTTAGTCCAACATTTTACAAGTAATAGGTTACCCTAACTCAACCTAGCTAGCAATCGCCAAACATAAGCTAAGATCACACACAGAAACATGGATTTCAAACATACATCACCCATCCAGAGACTCGTCTGTCTGTTGAACATCATGGATGCGAAATAAGATGGTAAGAGTATATATTCGTGGTACAAAAAGCAAATATTTTGTTAAATATTAAAGTTATCTACACGGTCACACTGGACAAGTCCATTCGTCGTTCCACTTCCGCCTTAGCCAGCAGACGTGTTCTCCGGTCTTTTCAAATTAAAAGTCTCAGTCGAAACTATTGTAGGTCGAAATAGTCAGACTTGGGAAATAAGTCAAATTAATAATCCCATAAATACATGTGCCTTGATTAAATTATATTAACATTTGGTAGCATTTCGAGGTCTACAAGGTGAAAATAAATATATCAAGGCGTCGGACATGTGTGATATGGACGCATTGCGCAGGCCAAAAGTTGGTCCTCATAAAAATATTGTTACACTTTCGTCGATGGAATATTTCATATTTTATTTCCACAATTGTATTTATTACAGATCCGTCCGAGTTAACTTGACATACAGCTTAAAAATAACCAGGTTCCACCGAGATTTGAACTCGGATCGCTGGATTCAGAGTCCAGAGTGCTAACCATTACACCATGGAACCACCACGCTTAAACCCTCGATGTATTCAAACACTTTTTCTTCTGTGTGACTTTCTTATGTTATTAAAACTCTACAAAAGTGCTATTTTTATATCATGCTTGAACCGTTTCAGTGCTACCATGTGTCTGCTACACTAATAAAGACTACGCAGCCCATTCCTTCATGCACACATATGCTTTATTGAGAATTCACAGCAAAAGAATGATTAATCACTCACAGAGCAAACCACCTGACAGTAACCCTCAGTTTATAGCCTTTAAATAGCACACCAATTTTCATTAATTGCTTCTGATTTAGTTGTCCACTACCCTTTCATGTAAAAAGCCCCAGACGACACTGGAATAAATATGCCACCCAGCTTCCAAATTCAAAGAAACAGTTTATTATTATTGCCCTTATGTGCTGGTTAGAGGCAGAGTGAGTGGTCAGGTTAACCACACAACTGATTTGACCTCTGTATGGCTGGAACCAGAACGATTTAAACAGGTGTCAAGAGTCCTATAGAAGACACAGTATTTAAAACCAGTAAACTGAAGTGGCTATCAACTCATTGTTACCCCACTCCAATTATAAGTCATTTGTTATTAGTTTTATTTTGAATAAAATGTGAATCCCCTGTCCGAACCAAATGCAAATTGAGCCTACTCTTGTTAGAAAGGCAGGGACAGGCAGATAACCACACAGAATAAAATAAAATAAAACAAAAAACAAATTCAAGATGAGTAGGGTCTGTCTATATTGCATTCAAATTCCCACCCCTGGTCGGAAGTGTGAACACTGGTTTACATACATACATCTGAAGCCTTGCAGCTGAATACGTCACATCAGAATGGAAGGACTCTGGTATATTTCCAAAAGTTACACGCTGCTACTATTGCGATTTGGTAACATTTGGTCAACTGATTATCGTTTCTAAAAGTGTCCGACAGGAGCAGGACATTGCGACTACTAAAGCACCCATATTGGTTCCACTGTGCTCAAGGCTTAAGGAACTGAATACACCATTCAAGCAAAAGTTACAGGTGTCTATGAGCATGGTACCCCTGTTTAATGTCTAATAATTGTATCCTACAGATTCACTGTAGATTGATTTTCCTAATGAAAACCTGCTGCCTACAAGTGTGTGAGGAGAAGGCAACAAAGGTCTGTAACTGACTTCTCTCTTAATAATAATATCTTTTATATTTTTCTTATTTAATTCAAAACTTTTCTTGTAGAACCAACAAACTAATGGAAATAGCATCA
Organism: Pelmatolapia mariae; assembly: GCF_036321145.2. Classification (NCBI taxonomy): domain Eukaryota; kingdom Metazoa; phylum Chordata; class Actinopteri; order Cichliformes; family Cichlidae; genus Pelmatolapia; species Pelmatolapia mariae. Next base: position 3,505,744 of record NC_086243.1, on the reverse strand, counting down.
CTTGAAGACATTTTCACACATGAAGCTCCAGGGTTTTCTGGTTCCAAACAAACTACATATATAATCACAACTGGTTCACATTCAGTCAAGGCCAAGATATCTGGGAATTTACTTTCCATTTTCTAACCATTTGGGAAGGGAAAAAAGATTTAACGCTTGAGTAAATTTAAAAAAAATAAAAAAAAAATCTACTGCGGACTTTATGCAGAAAAAATCTTCACCTCAGAAAATCAGTTCAGGATATTTTCCACAGTTGTACGTTCTTATATGTAGCACGCATGTGTTCATGTGTTAAAATGACTTTAGATTTCTTGCAGCTCCTTATGGAGCCACCAGCTTAGAAAACAGTTCTCACACAAAAGCACAAGGTAAGGCAATGTACAGCACTCACAAAAACACAAACGCAAAGAAACATTACCCAAGTACTTGAAAAGTCTCTCTAATCCCTCTTAAACTGCCTACAGAGAATGACGCTTGGTATATCAACCAATGTTAGCATAGAAACATTCATTGACAGTCTAGTTTAGTGCAGATCAAACACACTCAAATCAGGTACAATGGAAATTTGTCATACTGTATATTTTACACTTAGCAAACCCGACATCTAACAGCCTTCAAACAGCTGCAGCACCATCAGTCTGTAACAGACCAATCCCACCATTGAACTTTTGGAACAACCCAAAAAGGTCCCAAGTCAAACTAAAGGAACAGGTCACTCACAAGCTCAAGACACAGACTTGACTTTGTATTTCGCTGGGATTTTTCACAATGTAGCATTATTTCACAGTGAAACAGTCCAGCTTCAGGGGTTATAGAAATATCAGACAGACGGTACAGAAAGATTTCAGAGCAGTAAGCAGGAACAGAGGTTCATCAAGCCTGTGACATTTTCAGTATAATGAAGTATTAAGAGAATTAAAAGGCTAATCAAAATTCAAAACCATGCACATAGAGTCAGTGTACAGTTTAGCATCCACCAAATCTGGCACCGGCATTTCAGCAGTTTTTCCTGTCAATTAATTTTCCAAGTGTGTAGACTGCACAGTAGCAGAAATTGTTTTTCAAACTGGAGACGATATACATCAGTCCATCTCGGGTTGTTTTACATACACATCTGTGAAATACATTTCTCTATGAAAGGTTTTTTAGACAACTTACATTTAGCTGATGGCAACATGACACCACTGAAACACACGATTGATTTTCTTGTGACGGTCTGCTTTTAAGTTGATGTCAATGAATGTGACTGAGCTTATGTGGTGGGACTTGTACACTGCTCTCGGCAGAGGTGAGATCCCCTTGCTGTATAATCTGTAGTCTTTAGCTTTGATGCTCTGCTCACGTATGTAAAACGGTGGAGGCGAGGCTGTGTAGCTGAGAAGGTGCTGACTGACGTCACACTAAGTCTGACTCATGTATTTGCAGGAATCTGAAGATGAATGCAGAAATATAGGAACTTTTGCATTATTTTAGCTGATTAAAGCTCCCATCACTGAAAGAGAAAGGAAGGACATCATGTGGTGTGGGAAAAAGTCCCTTTACTGTACACATTTAAAAATAATAATCCAATTTAAATCTGGTATGGTTGGTTCAATCTTGCAGTCATATCAGACTCCCATACTCTCTGGGAGTTCATATTTGGACTTCACAGAGAGCAAACATCACAACCTGTGCCGAAACGACCAAACCTTCATGCAGCTCTCAGGATGAATAGAAACAGGCCGTGAGTCACAACTCGCAGACTAAAAAGCAGCTTTCAGTGTCCAAGCCCAAAGGTGGTCTATCAGGTCAGGAGCATGCTACATCATCAGTTTGTATTTGTCCCAGGATCAGACTGTAAATAGCCTTTTGATTTTTATAGGAGTAGAAGCAGACATTTTGGACTACATCTTGTGAATTAAATATGCTGACTGACTCGTGACTGAATATATTTTACAGTGTAGCTGGGATAGGCTGCAGCCCTCCCGCGACCCTGACAAGGATAAGCGGAAGAGGATGGATGGATGGATGTATATATTACAAGAGACCCTGGACTACAGTTTGATAGACCTGCAGCTCAAGTGTGATCAAGAACAGCAAAGTAAACTACTACACCAAGTGAACTGTGGTGTGTTCATATAACACAGGGTAGTTAACCCCATATTACAGTGGAAGTTTATGATATGAAGACATATGGAGTGTATTTGCCCAGTCTCAAATAATACTACTACTATGGTACTACTACTACTACTACTAATAATAATAATAAGGAGGGGGATTACTAAATCTTGATGAGTATTCTAGTGTGCTTGCCTGTAACATGTTCTTTTCTTATTCTTGTTTTCTCTTCTGATTGTTGTGATAAAGACGATGAACACCAGAGATGTCCCTCTGTGGGTTTTGCTGCAGTGTTCAGTGTTGTGCTCCTCAGTTTGGGGGGTGGGGGGCTGTTTTCCACTGTATGTCCTTGTATGCAAGTTCCTGACAAAAGGAAGACATGTCGGTTCTCCACGATGCAAGAAAGTATGCTTTCAGAGGAGTGAGTATTCAGAGCAATTGTGCCAGCTGTTGCAGTTTCCAGTCATAGCCAATTTGGCTCCACAGTCCTGCTCCTTTGTCCATGCTGGTAATGGTAACTCCAGTGCAACTTGATGGTAGATGTTTGGTGTCCCATGATGATGAAATCATGCAGGCCTGATTATGTTTCCAGCCCACTCTTGCTAGCTGCTGTGTCACCCTAATCAAACCACCTATGGCCCTGTCTCTGTGTGTTTCACTGCTTGTCATTGTCTGTGTTACCTGGTAGTCTTTTCAGTAAGGCCTCGTGATCTATACCTACACTGGCCACCAGTCCTCCTTCATTTACTGGAGTTCCTCTGTAGTCGATGTTCTCTCCCTTTAGAGTTGTCATTTGGCCCCCTACAATCACAGTGATCACATGATTGAAATGGTCATTGGACAACAATACAGCTGCATTTAGTATTTCATTTCTTTTGAAGTATCTGTTTAGGTGTAGTTAAGCCAACATGCAGCCTAAGGTAATAACTGTTACTTTCATTAAGGAGGCTGCATGATTGGTTCCGTTTGCTGTTTGGATTATCCAAAATATTATGGACAGTTATATAAAAATAGAATAATGTATTAAATCTTTTCAAATGAAACTGGAACCAGATGCTTCTTGACAAGGACTCATGCTTATTGTGTAGTGATCTTTTTAGCCTCGTCTCACAATGCTGTTGTTAATTTCATGAAGTGGGAAAACAGGACAGGCTGAAAAATCTTTGCTACGTTACCCAGTTGAGTCAGTAGTGCAGCACCAGCACAGATGTCCCACTTCTTAATAACGGTGGTGTGGACATAAACATCTGCCTCCTCTGTAAGGCTTGTCTCACTTGAATGTGTGTCCAGCAGTGACAGTACTTTGTATCCTGAGAAAGACAGAAATATTAAACCATGTTAGCATCCTCATCCGCCATAGCTGAGGTATGACATCTTGTACTGGTGTTTGAAAGCAGGAAAAAAGGCAAATAACAGATCAAAAATTTGAAGTTTTAAAAACATAAATTAGAAAAAAAAAGCAACAAAAAAACAACAACAAAAACACACTGTGCAGTGTCTTTTCTTAAATTATAGAAACTAACTGACTGCAACACAAAGTCTTTGTGTGAATGGAAAATGGATTTGAAAACTAGACATTTAAGTGCAATTAAAGCCTTTGACTTTTAAATATTAAATAAATGTAAAGGACCACTCACCTGCTCCACCTGCTTCTATGATTTTTGTGCTGTTTCCAAAAGCATTCTGAATATAATTTTTAACTTTTCCAGAGTGAGAACGTGATACTATCACTTTCTTAGGGCTGGCGTTGTAGGATGAGCGGCGATTCACATTTGATCCATGACCTACGACTGCCCAGGCTGAAGGAATGATGAAAAGTACACAGAGAGAGGGAAGAAGCTGTAAATGTCTCTTTTTCAGAGAGAAAAAAAAAGTCTTTTACATTTAGAAAAAAGAAAAAAAAAAAAAAAAAAAAGAGAGAAGTGTTCTAATAAATGTTTGCAAAAAAAAAAAAAAAATGCAGAGCAAGAAGCATTTTTTTTTTTTTTTTAACGTACAGTGTATGCACAAAGTGTATTGGGTGTTCGGTGCCTCACAGCAAAATAGCCAAACTATTAATGAAGGTGACACCTCACAGACATCCATCAGATAGAGCTGCCTGTGCCTTCAACTGTCAGTCCAAGCAGCCATGCCCCTAATAACAGTATCCAGAGGGTTGAGTTGTAAAAATATTCAACCCTGTACAGCTGCTGAAGTGAGAAATATCCACTGACAGCACAACAGGTTTTTATACCAGCCTATTAAAAAATTCTTTATGCCCAAATTGGGCATTTTAACAGGGAAGTCTACAGAGAATGAGAGACTTTTAGAGCCAGCCTCTATTGGCCATGCTCCAAAGGAAGAGGAACGAACGGTTTCCGGCACTTGACATTTGATTAACTGTGTAGCACCAGAATTTGCTGCTTCTGCACCGTAACACAGCAACTGTGACGCAGTTGTGCTTTACAGTTTACTTATTTACCAAGATGACTTCCCAAATGGGAAGACCAATAACTTAGAAAAAGAAAACGCCCCTGAAAACTCACCAAGTGATGGACTTGGCCAATCACCCAAGAAGCTGACTTCGCTCAACAATGACCTTATATTATTGGACTGGATGTGTAACATTTAAAATGTGGAGCCTTGTTTAATGTGAAAGCTGCTGAAGCACTTAACCTTACCAGTGAAGCCAGCAAAAGGCTGGTGTACAACTCCAATCACAGGTTTACCATCTACAGCCACACACACCATGGTGGTCACATATTTCACCAGATTCTCTGTGGACAGATGAGCAAAGAGGCAGAATGAGGATAAGACAGAAACGGATAAAAAGACATCTTAATCTAGAATAAAATGCATGAATCACAACAATAATTTATGCTGTTGCTAAAACCCAAAGGGACCCGTGGCAGTTTAAATGTTTAAGCTTGATATACAAGCGTTTGAAAAATACTCTCTCTGGCTTTCTAATACTTTTTCACAGAAATGTTCCTTAATAACACAGTTATGGATCCCAGCACAACACAAGTATCACTTTCATATTACATTTGCATGGCACTGAAAGCCTTTCCGCAGCCTCACATGCTACTTCTTAAGAAATCAACATGCTTCAGTTTAGAAGAACACGTCACTGTGGCCGGTGGAAACGTTGGACATCGGCGAATGATTGTCAGTCACCTAAATCAACTAATCATCTCTAAACACACTTCTGCTTTAATTACCGCCCACTGCATGCTTTTCAAGCGTACAGCAACCAGCATACTAATTTTAAACTAAAGTAGGTCATGTGCACAGCCTGTCATCACCCACAGATACTCAGTATGCGCATACATAAGGACACGTTCACAGAGTCAGTCTCACAAATACACATCAGCACCCAGCGTGTTCCTCCATCGGGGAGGCTGCCAACGAAACAGGCCAACATTTAAACTGTTACCTGGGTGCATTGTGACAAAGAATGCTAATGACTTGATATATTTTACAAATTATTATTCAATTTTAATCTCATTTTAATATAAATTATTCATTTATATTAAAACGAGAATACAGCAGAGTTTCTCCTGCTCTTTATTAATAAAGAGGTCAATCGTTGTTATATAACACTGTATTATATAACAATACTGACTGTAAAGACATTTTATCATGATATATTTTTCTTTATTTAACAAATAATGAGCTTTAAAAAAAACAAAAACATCTCAGTTGTGCAATTCTGAGCAGATTCTGATGTCCAATGGCCTTTTTTGTGTCGAGGAAACAAACAGATCTTTACTGAACTTGTGTAACTGGATTTCTTTTAATCAATTTCCAACAAATGATTTTAAACATTACTGTGCAAAAGACTTGAGCAATCCCTTATTTATTTGTCTTATGTTCTCTTGTCCACACATGCCAAAATACACCACGTTTCCAGCTAACAGCACTTTCAGAATCACCTTTTTGGTGCAGAAATACTATTTAATGCCTATGAAAATATATTTATTATTTTTGCAGATTCAATTCAAGAAATGGGAATTAATTACATGTTTTCGAGACAGGGTTACTGCACCGAGCGCTCCAGTTACCATGGACTACTGTTGCCTTCACCCTCCACATCTTCTCGAGCCCTTCTCTCAATATTTCTTGAGCGTCTCATGTTCCTTCTTCCTGATGTTGCTGTCATTAAGTATTGCTACATCTATCACTACAGCCGTCTTCCTCTGCTTGTCCACCACTACTATGTCCGGTTGGTTAGCCAATCTGTATCTGGAAGTCCCACAGTATCTTAGCTCAGTCATGCTCAACCACCCTAGAGTGCGTGTCCCATTTTGAATAGAATAAACAGACGCACACAAATGCTCTATAGTCTATTGTATCTTTTGTTTTGTTTTGAAAATGGGAGATTTTACATCATCAAACATCATACATAAAATAAAAAAAATAAAAAATAAAAAACGCACACAAGCTGCCACACTATTAGGTGAATATACTATTCTCCTGTGGATCTTCAAATATGATATCAGTATGAGATGAGGCTGGCTGAGCGTCAGTGATATGCACACCTGTATATTCCTGTGTCGCGTCTAGGGGATCGATCCACACAGTAATGCTCTCGACAGGAATGTCACTGCTCCCCTTAAATTCCTCACTTATTGTACCTGGAATGTTCTGGCTCCATTGTATTGAATTATCCTCCATGTTGTCGTGTTCTTCACTGTTCACCTAAAAACAAACACACAGAGAGGGAGATTAGTCCTAGTTTGTGATTTAACTCCCAGATTTGTGGAGCCGCTTATAAATGAGAGCCCTCACCTGCCAACAAATACAAGGCAAGATAATTTGTGTTTTGCAGACAGAAGTAAAGAAATCTGGGCTCACCGTAAGTTCAGGGAATGTGTTCTTCAGTAGGTAAAACATCTTTCTGTGAGACTGCAGGTCGCCCATAGTGAGTGGATCGTTAGCTCCTTCCTTTGTTTTGCCCTTTGATTTCTCCTGCAGGACATTTTCTTCACGCACCTGCTTTACCTAGGGAGATTTACAAAACAAAACAAAGCTCACATTTTCACCAGCTAATGATGGCTGTGTGTGGCTTACTTTTCTCTATAAATTCATTTATTATCCAGTTTATTCTACACTTTGCAGATGGTTTGCTTGATATCTGTGAAGGAGTCGTTTGGAAAGGTTTTTTTTCTTTTGAAACATAAAAACATCAATATTTAACTACAATCAGAGATTGACACAAATTTGTCAGTGGTGAGAAATTTTATTTTCAGTCATATGGGGCCTAAGTAAAATTGAACTCTTACCTCTTTGCCACCTAGTTCTGCTGCCTCCACTGAGACAGCCAACAGGTCCCTCAAATCCACTGTTCTTCTCTGCCTGCATGGATAAATGGACACAACAAGGATCGTTAGCTTCCCAATGAAACCGCTTCAACTTTTCCTCACAGCTGACCTGCTGAAACTGTATGAGCCTTATCGGGTTTTATATGATGCTAGAATTTCAAACTCAATAATATTTAGTAGTACTTTTGATACCATGGGGAAAGTTTTGAGCTCATCTTGAAGTAATAGCAGTAATGACAAGTAAGTCATTTCTTGACAAAGTAAACTTGTTAATTTTTTTATCAAATTTTCCCAGTTACACGTTAGTTTTACTCAGCTACGTATTTAGGATCAAGTTTGGAGGTTTTAATCATTTCATTTAGATCATTTCATTACAGATCATGACAGTAAATTATATTTTAGAACCTACTAATAAACAAAGGGTACAGCAAACAATACAATACCTAACACATCCAAATAATTTAATTATTATAAAAGAGCAGCTTTATGAAAATATTAAAAATGAACTTTGGATAAAGTGAGCTTATGCTAAAATAAAAACAACTGAAAAAAAGAAAAAAGTGTTCACACTGCTCTGCCTCAGTCGCAGCTCTTCAGGCCTCAAACAGTCTGATTTGACTGCTCCGTTCTGGATTTCACTCTTTAGTCCTCCACAGCCAGCCATGTGTCCGCTCTGCCACAGCTCAATAATCCATTTTCATCCATATGCAAACCATTCAGCCTGCAATATTTATTGATCTTTTATCCAACTACAGTCTGGTAGCCACTACCTTAATGACAATGATTAAATTTGCTATCAGGTAATCGCTAATAAAAATTCACACGCACACCAGGTTGACATTTCTGGTAACTATTTAATAATTCAATGTTGTTGAAATGGGAGCTTGAATGACCTCTGACATTTCACTCATTTTCAGTCCAGTATTTGAACCTGATCATTGTGAGATGAATATATTTCTTTCTTTCTTAAACCACTTAACACTGACATATAAATCATTCACACATAAAAAAGGCATCCAGCTCAAGTGATGAGCCAGCGTTCTGCCTACACATGAAAGACAACTTAGCAAAGAGCCAATTTTAAATTCTATTAGCAGCAGTATAATAAATCTCAAAAATACAGTTTACTCCAATTTCTTTAGTTGAAGTTACAAAAATACCCAAGATAACAGGTTGAAAGGCATCGAATAATAAAATGCTTATCAGCTTTTAGCTGAAAACTTGGAATATCTCTGCATGGTACGAAGTGCATCCTTAGCAAAATAATGTTGAGGAATCTAAACAAGTAGAGGACAAAAGTGGGAGGCCTAAAAAATAAAGATAAGCTGTATCTTAAACTCTTTCATTTTTCAGCATGAAAAAGATCCCAAAGACTCTGCAAACGTAGTAAAAGAGTACCCGGATAGAAAAATGGACAATGGAACATCATCAATCATGGATTGGCATCCTTAGAGCTGGGACTTAAACATTATTGACTCAGGGTGGGATGATTTTGACAAGAGAACGGAACAAAGCGCAGCCAACTTCCAAAGAAGAACATTGAATGTCCTTCGACTACTTAAAGAAATTATAGGAAAGATTACCTAAGAGAGTTCAGCCTTTCAAACTTTTTGAAATTACACAAACATGTTTTTGTTGTATGCTTGCATGTTTCAATAAATTGCTGCAGCTATTTCACATTTTTATAGTAAGAAATGAAGGCTGGATCAAGACTTTTGCACAGTACTGATTGTTATTCTTCATTTTCTGGCTGGTCTTGTCAATAAAGAACTAGAAAAGGGATGACATAGCTTCATCTTAGCCTTGTGATTATAGGTGTGGGTATTTAGCCAAAGATTTGGAGATTTTAAAACGGGCTGAGGCAGTGTTTAGTTTGGTGCGGTGTCACAGAACTACATCGAGGCTAGTCCTAGACATTTTTAAAGCAAAACATACCAGTGCTATCACAGTATTCACAAAACCCACACTGATTACAACCCTCTTAACTAAAGCCAGTTCTCTCTCTCAATTATTTTTTTTCCCCTAAACTACACAGAGTCGTTTAGAAAGGCATATTCATTCTGCAGGACAACAAACCCAACTGCACAGGCAAAATCATTCAGAGTCAAGTTCAGAACAAAGAGCCCTGCCACACGTTGCATGTGCCTCACAAAGCCCTGCATCATAGTGGGGCTGCATGAAGTGACAGCCTTGATAAAAACTAAATCCATTGAAACTCTGGCAAGTTATTTCCTTAAATTACTGAAAAATAAAGACAATTATACTTTAATTTTACTGCCTGAAACTGTCAAGTGTTACATGTAAATGTAAGAGTGATATGAGCCTGTGTTTCAGATTACCTGGTGACAGTGAGGTACCAACTGCTATCTGTTCTCAGAGTGGATGTTAGTGAGCTCTCCCTGTATGCTGCCAACGGGGCAGTCCAACCAGATTAACCTGTCACATATGTGCACCTTCTTCATTCTGACCAGATTTCAGCTCAACCATGAAGATTAACATCAGAGTTTGAGTTACAATTACATCAATTAATCAATGAGATCATCTGCCAGAAGGTGTTAATAGGTTCCTTTCTAAGAAACCTTACAGGTAGTTTCTTTGTAAGGGAACGGTACATAAAACCACTGACACCTGCAGACGCCATGTATGATGTATTGTGCACGGTGCAGACATGTGACGGGTTAATCTGGTTGGACTGCCCCGCTGGCAGCATACCAGGAGCGGACTAACATCCACTCCGAGTACAGATAGTATAAAGCAGGGGTCCCCAATCCCAGTCCGCGAGGGCCAGTGTCCCTGCAGGTTTTAGATCTCACCCTGGGTCAACACACCTGAATCACATGATAAGTTCATTACCAAGCCTCTGGAGAACTTCAAGACATGTTGAGAAGGTCATTTATCCATTTAAATCAGCTGTGATGGATCAAGGACACATCTAAAACCTGCAGGGACACCGGCCCTCGTGGACTGGGATTGGGCACCCCTGGTATAAAGTGTATGCTGCAGTTGTAGGGCTCACTATCAGCAGATCCCATAAAAATGTGTGCGAATAAGAACGTCAGGGAGAGAATTTACTGAACTTTGGCGAAATTACGAACACGCATCAGCAAAGTTTTTTTTAGCGTCATACTGTCACCAGATAAACTCTTCGCTTCATCTATTAACAAAAATTGTGTCAGCTGACAAGAAAATAAATGCATTTTAGAGACATGTACATGAGAATAAAACCACAGACAGACACTCTACGAGCAGTGACAAGTTTTGTCACGTTTTACCACTTACTGTGTTGAGAGGGGAGTCTGGGACCTGAAGGCAGCCAGGCGGCTGGAGATGACCCCGGAATACAGGTGGTAGATGACACCGACTCCAAGGAGACAGAACACCGCCACACCGAGCGGTGACAACCGGATACCCATCGGAGCCATGGCTACACGGAGAGTTTTTTTAGCCGGAAAATGATTACTCAAATCCAAAATAAAAGCACACAAGTGCTTACAGGAGCGACAGAGAAGCTAGCTGACGTGGCTGTCCCCCGCCGCCCGTCACGAAAACCTAGATCCGCGTTGCCTCACAACTGCCAGCTAATCTTCTGATAAACACGTCGACTGTGCTAAAACAAAGTTGCGAAACAAGCTGTCAAATAACCCAACACACTGGCTATTTTTTAGCAGCTGACTAGCCGTTTAGCATCGTCCGACATGTCTGAGAGAATTCACCCAAAAACGAGGCCACCGCTCCCGTTTAGAACGACATTCCGATTCTTGGACAGTTCCCCCGCTCCTGGTTCTCGCTGTTAACTAACTGAAACGAGCCAAGTGTTCACTAGCGTAAAAGGCACAGCAGAACAAACACACCTCTGTTCACTCATTTTCCCTATGCACCTACAGATGTCACGACTGCTCACTTCCCTTCCGGGTTATTGCTGCTTTCGTCACTGCTGTCAGTTCTTCTTCTACGTCTTGACATTTTTTTTAAATTGCCGTTTAACTTCCAGATAGCACTTATTTTTATTACTACTTAAATTCTTCCATTTAGAAAAAATACATTGGGATGATTAAAAAAAAAACTTACTATAGCCAATAAATATTAGATAAGCTTTGGAAACCGATCTTTACCTAACAAAAAATCATATTTTGTCACAAAAATGTTCATGATTTATGAAAATTATTAGTTTTTAATATTTTTTTTACTAAAATTGGGTTCTTTTTTATCCTAATTTGACTTCTTATACATATTAGCGAGTTATAAATGCATAATATTGAGTTTGCAAGCATATAGCTTCCTTATTTCTTTTCTTTCTTTCTGTTTTTTTAGGAGAAACTGGTTCCCTTTCTAGTTAAAGGTGAATGACATGCACTAAAAACAATATCTTCAGTAGACAAATTCACAAGTTTTATGTAACACTACACATACTGTACACTGACAATGACGGATGCCCCTACAGTATGTGCAACCCCCCCCCCCCCCCCCCCCTTTATTTTAATAAACGAATGAAAAAATAAACATGTTTATTATTTATCTATACTCTATACTAATTTATTTTACGAATCCAGATTACTATCAAAGTTGGCTAGTTGCTAGATTTGTCTGGCCACAGAACAGTTTCCACTTTGCCTCAGTCAATTTTATTAACACAGATAGCACAGTAGTGCTTTTGGATCATTGTAATGTCCTCTGCCTCTAACGCCTTGCTAGAGTCACATTCAGACTAAACTCCTCTTCAAAATGACCACGCAGACAAGAGGGTTTGACTTCACTCCCTTTACTTAGGCCAGTTGAAGTAGGGTAAAACTGAGAAACAACATGAAATGCTCTTAGAAATCATAGATGAGGACAAACACAATAACAGTACAAATGACTTGTTTAGCCAAAAGCGTTAGCAAATCCTCTCTCTACAAACATTTCTATTAAGCAAACACTGCAATCACATTTCTTCAAGTAGATTTTGTTCATTAGTAAGGATGGAACAGAATTACATACCGACAATGCCCTTAAAGACCATCTTAAGGGAGACAGTTGTCACTACAGCAGAGAACAGGAGAAAAGGAGAAGTCTTTTCCCCAAACAATAGCATGCACTTTCTGATGACATCATAGAACAGAGACAGATTTGCGCACGTTACACCAGGTCATGCCAGAAGGAGGCACTAAAGAGCAACTTTCTCAGGGAAAATCTATTTAAACAGAACACAGTTACATGGTGACAGAACAATCATATTCATATATGGCTTCTTCTTTGCTTTAATCAGTATATTTTGGTGCCACAGCAAACTGCGTTCACAGTTCTGGGATTATTCCTGAGTCCATGCACTGATCACACACACAAATTTCAGCCTAGTTGTTGCGCACAGAGATTTCTCCAGATTCTGGTATATTATGCACCGATATGAAAAAAAAATTTCAGTCATCACAATTTTACACTGAGGAAATGATTCTGAAATCATTCTATAATTTGTAAACAGTGTTCTTCCGACTGGTGAACCTCTATCCCATTCTTACTTCTAACAAACAGATTCACTAAGATGCTCTCATTATTATTTCTGACCTGTTAGTTGTATCTAGCTACCATCAAATTCAAACTGAGCTAATATTTCCCATGAAATGATACACGTACTGAGACTAAAATATGGGTTTATGTCATTTTCAAATCATTGCTTGCTGTTTTTATTTACATTACACAGAAGATGTATGAAGATCATCATGAAAATCATATGTGAGAATCTCTGACTTTTGGATTTTAAAGTTCTGCACATGCTGAAATTGAACTTCTTGGCATCAAAAACAATGACATTATAAATTTATTCTTATTTCATATAATGCCTCATTTGAACATGTACACCAAACCACCTCATAATAAGCAGCTGTATAGAATCAGTAAAAAGATATAAATATCTAAAAAACTTGATACGAAGGACCACAAACATAGAGGAAAGGCAGCATCAATGCAGCCACAAGTATCTCTTGTCTCTGTTGTTTTGCCATCTGGCACAGATCTTACAGTCTCAAAGTCTTTTTGCTGTCTGCTGATAGTCTGCACATCTTCTCAGCCTCACCAGACCTGGGACTACACAGACATCCTTCGATGTCTGTGGTTCTTCTTAATCACTTTCCCTCTCTTCCTTGCTCTGCTGGCCATTTAACAGAAATGTGGTAACACTTCAGGTCCTCTTCAGACACCAAGTCGGGTGCACGGCTCATGAGGTCATGACCGCGGAATGACTTGGGAAAGGCGATTACGTCGCGGATGCTGGGAGCTCCGACTATTATTGAGACCAGTCGATCCAAACCTAGAAAAGGACAAAGAAATAAAGAGACAACTTGATCAATATACTGTTCAATATTGCACAATTTACTCTGAATTCACTGTTCAATTGTCCATGCAGGCTTCGCAATACATGCATTTTATACTAAGGACCTGGCAGAAAAAAGCTTGATCATGTTCAGTCGAATGGTACAGACAGATACAGCTGAAATGGGCTAATAGTAAGAGTCAGACAAGTTCAGCACTGCTGTGCATGTGTCAAGTCACATCTTCCAAACCCAAATCATTTTGCACAATAACTGACTTGCTCACAGTTACTGAAACTCCATTCAGGCCCAGTGCTGCTCTGCTCTGAACATGTTATTCAGGTGTCACTGTGTGCCAGTTAATGACACAAACAGTGACACAGTGTTGCCACCATGCGGTCAAACCAGAAAGTACAGCTTTCAACTTTTCATTTCTATTCACACACTTCACACAAAACAAATACCAAACAAAGAACCACAAGACTCACAAACTACAGAGCAGTTTGGATTGTGTCTCTGCAGCATGTCTTTTGTCCTGTGTCCCTCCCCTCACCTCCAACCGGTCACAGCAGATGACCGCCCCTCCCTGAGCTTGGTTCTGCTAGATGTGTCTTCCTGTTAAAAAGGAGTTTTTCCTTCCCTCTGTCACCAAGTGCTTGCTCAAAGGACATTTCAAGATTGTTGGGTTCTCTCTGTATTATTTTTTAGAGAGTATTTACAATATTAGGTGCCTTAAGGTGATTGATGCTGTGATATGGCACAAAATATATAATAACAAAATTGGGAAAAAAAAAAAAAAAAAAAAAAAAAACAGCCCCCCCCCAAAAAAAACAAACACACACAGTTACTCCATATAACTGAAAAGACCAGCCTTAAATTATTCATTCACAAACTCGAATGCACAAATTGACCAGAAATTTTAATAAAAGTACCATCCAACTGTAAGTGTCTCTCCTTCTCTGTTCAGCGTACCATTCTTAAAAATGCCAATACAAATTACATTAAACAACAGATAAGAAGGAAAAAAGGAAGTATAAGAAAAATGTTAACTCTAAGTTTGAACAACAAACATTCTGAGAAATCTCATACAGTTATGAGCTAAAAAAGATAAAAATCCCACAAATGAATTATAAAACACTGATCCATCCTTATTGTCTTGGTCCAGCACTGTAAATAATTATGTGGACTTTAGCTCCTGGCGTTGTAGCACGAGACAGTGGTTTGTGGGCTGAAGAATGACCTGCCTAATGAATGGCATGGGAACACTAATAATTACCCAGTTAATGCTATAGTGGGGATTTATATACAACTAATGGAGAAACATGTGTAACTAAAACCAAGCATGTTGCCATGGATATGTGTTAGTGCTAAGGGCAATTCAAGAAAATACACTGATCTCTTTTCAGTGGTTATCAGGTTGATACTGTGTGGTTAGTAAAAACCCAGTGTATGCACACATGTAAGTCATATACGAACTCAGTGATAAATCAAGCAGAGTTGAGCTCACCCAGAGCAATGCCTCCATGAGGCGGTGCTCCTGAATCCAAGGCCTCGAGGAGGTGGGAGAGAAGACCGGGGTCCTCCTGAAGCACAAAAAAAGTTGGAAATAGTTAGTGTTAAGGTTAACACTGAAACGTCCCACTCTTTCATAAGTGAAAGACTGAACTGCACCAAGATGGAGGAAGCCACTGACCTTAAGGACATTCTTCAGTACATGAAGCTGCTCTGAGGCTTTGTGGATGCGAATGGAGCCTCCTCCGATCTCACAGCCATTTAACACCAGGTCATAGTGCTGACCACGAACCTGTGAAATACAGAATTTACAAACAGAATATACATCCTGCATTTTTTCTACATAATTAAAGATAACTAATAAAGTACTACACCAGTACCTTGTGTGGATCAGTGTAGAGTAACTGTGTGTCCTCTGGCACTGGTGCAGTAAATGGATGATGAGCTGATTCCAGCTCCTCTGGATCATCTTCTTTGGGCAAGAAGAGAGGAAAGTCCACGACCCACAGGAAGTGGAAGGCTGAGGGGTCACGCACTACCACACCATGAGACTCCAGGAGCTTTGCACACTGCAGGCGAAGATGACCCAGCAACGGGCACTGAGAGCAGAAAAGAGAGTCAGATGAAGGGAGCGTTTGTATTAGCTCTGTGCTTCTTTGTTTGACAGCTGACTCAACCCAAGCCTCTTACAACAGTGTGGTGGGAGCCTGCTGCTATCAGAAGCAGGTCTCCTGGCTTGGCTTCAGTCCACTTCAGCAGCTCGTCTGTGACAGACGAAGACAGCAGCTTCTTCAGGGGAGACTTCAATGTCCCGTCTGCTCTGACCAGCACCAGGCTCAGCTCCTTCACGCACGAGGAGAAAACACAACAACACACAAGTGTTTATCTCAGAACAACGTGAGGCGTAAAAGCAAAGAAAGGATAAGAGACCTACCTGTCCAAACTGAGTCTTGGCTATTTGTTTCAGTTCTTCCAAATCCTTCCCAGTGAAAAGTTTCTGTTACAAGAGAGAAAACATAATGTGAGACACACAAATTCACGTATGAGAGTTGTCAGCTTCTCTTGTGGCACAAAAACACATCTTCTGTTCTACATTTTCAGCATTCTCTGCCACAGGAAATGGTTTTGTTCTTACTGCTCCACTGGGGACACAGACGGCCCGAACGGAGCCTCCTGGTTGGCCAAGAGCTGATTGGAGGAATTCAATTTCCGTGGAAAGGAAGATCTGACTGAGGTCTATTAGCTGCACAAATAGACAAATAAAAAACAAAAACATATAATTCACTCATGTTGTACATTAAACAAAAGAGTAAAAGATGTAGCATGTTCAGTAAGAACATAGTTTCAGTTAGGACCCCAAGAAATCAAACACCTTCATGTTGAATCTGGTGTCGGGTTTGTCCACACCGTAGTCCCTCATGGCCTCTTCATATGTCAGAGTTTGGAAAGGAGCCTTAAGAGGACCACGTTCTGCAGGCCAAGAGTACTGCAGCAAACCCTCCACCAGTGACATGATGCCTGCCTGGTCCACAAAAGACATCTCTATGTCCACCTGGGAGAAACGACAAGAGGATTTTCAGAATTCAGACAACATGACATGATCCAACATGGCACATGTATGTGACAACAGGCCGGTCTATGGGCCAGACTAATCAGACTATATGTTGCTCAGTATGTACTCAGATTACAGGAGAGACACATGGTACTCACAGAATCCTGAATTGAAATCTGTGATAAAATATCATAAGAGCAAAGATGGCGCCAGAAGATCCAAGTATGTGTTTGCAAATCTTATTTTGGTGCAAAATCAGCAAACCTTTTAAATTACACACATCATTGTTTGCAATGTTTTCACTCACAGCTGTAAAAGAATTCCAGCAGCAGCAGGATCCAAACAAAAAAAGAGCTTTGGAATCAACTTTAAACATCGAGACAGGCTCGATCAAGATTTACAGTAAATTATATTGTGTGCTTTACTTCAGGCAAGTGAGCTGCCATGTAAAAAGTACAGTTTAATTATTCTGTATTAGTTTTTTTAAATTAGTCCTTTAAGTACTTTATTATTACATTTCTTAGCATTTTAAATTATTATTTTTTAGCAGTTTTATGCAACAGTAGGATGATAAAATATCAAATCTTAGCAGTAGCTTTATATATATAACTTTTGTGGATTTAAAAAAAATCCATAATGCTTAGGCTCAGCAGAGGACAAAAATATCCAATTTGTCACATTAGTTTGAGAATGCAAGGAGAATCCTGGACTACATGCACGAGCGGTACACAATCAGATTTGAAGCAGAACATTTTGATACAGAAATTTAAAAACACTTGAAACATGTTAGGATTCCTGTTTTTCACACAAGTGGCCCGGATTCAACACCCAGTATGCGTACTGTACTTCAGGCAGGTGAGCTACACTACACAGTTTAATTAGCTGTTGAATGCACCAGTCAGCTGATAAAATATTAAAACTAACAGGTGGTCTACACACACAAGTGGTACAAAATCAGGTTTGAAGTCAGACATTTTATTTCAGAAACTGAACAAACTTCTAGCGGTTAAGATTCCAGATTTTCACACAGGCAGCTGCAGTTTGACTCCCAGTATAGGAAAGGACAGTTTAATCATATACTCAAAGCTAACAGGACATCAGTCGTTTTCTCTTTTTCACTCATCTCTGTCATTTTTTTTGATTTGTTGCTCATACCACAGTTGGCTTTGAGCTCTGGATAGCTTTTGCAACTTCTCCTGTTAGTTTTTTTTTTTTTTTTTAAATGTCCATGTTCAGCTGTGTCTGTGAGTGTGCACACAACTATTTGCCTGCACTGCTGCGTGTGTGCTGCATATGTCACACATGCATGAAGAGGACTGCTCGTAAATAGATATATGGGAGGTTGGCCAGGAATTTCAAGTATCTCATGTCTGAAACAGACTGAAAAATGTATTTTTCTTTTTTTAAACTGTGGCGCTTCAAACTTGTGTGTATTCGATCTCACCTGGGTGAATTCAGGCTGCCTGTCTGGTTTGGAGCCTTCATCTCTGTAGCACCGGGCTATCTGAAAGTACCTGCCGCAGAGGAGACAGAGACAGAAGACAGAGGTTGTTGGCCATTAACAGCAGGTTCTGACTCTAATGTGGTGGACTTCTAAAAATTCTGTTATGTGTGCAAAGCTGTCAGCAGTGGAAATCAGTCAGATCTAAGTGCTTTATTTCAGTATGGGAGTGGAATCATCCTTTGGTTCTTCTCCCCGGTATATAGGCAGTGACATATAACATTAATACCCCTAAGCTTTTTTCTCTTTTATCCAAGTACATTTTTCACACACAGAGTACGAATCTCCAGTATTTGCTCCATGCCTAGTCACATCACATTTTAGGCTGGTATAGCAAACTTGCTTTAACCTGGCGTCCACATATGTGGACATCATATTTTGGGTTATTTAGAACAAAATACTCAATTTTGCTCTACAAGCGCCTGATATCCACTTACAAGGACATTATACTGCTTCTGTTCTATCGAAATTTTAAACGAATATCCTCATATGTGGCTCTCATTTTTCTTAGAAACAAAAATCAGGTATTAAAAAAAAAACACCAACTGGTAATTGTTTGTTTTTACATTCATCAGGTCCCAATCAGCCCAAATATCAAAGAGAAATTAAAAATGCATGCCATGAAAGAGTTCGGGTCTTAGGAGGTTAAAATGGTTTCTTATTAGCTGATGGTGGTCAGAAGTTTGCATACGCTCATCGTGGACATAAATGTGACAGTAATTTTAAATAACTTCTTTGAACTGTTTTTTTCCAGGGTGGAATGATACATGTACTTTATGTACAGCATACATCTTTAATAACAAATATAACTTGACTATTATTTCTTTAATGTCCCTTAGAATGCTTTGCCTCGACGAGATGCTTTGGGTAGCCGTCAACAAGCTTGTGGCATAATTCTTAATGGATATTTGACCACCACTTCTTGGTAGAATTTTTAGAGTTCGTTTAAATTGGTTGGTTTCCTGGACCCAGTCTTTATGTGTAACCAACAAATTTTCAACTAGATTGAGGTTGGAGTATTGGGAAGACCGTTTCAACTGTCCAGCTGTGGATTTGTTGAAAAATTTGGAAGTAGTCCTCCTATATTATTCTCTCTATTTTGGGCAATTTACCTGTATCACTGTATTACCTGGCGAAATATCCCCAAAGCTTGATGCTACCACCACCATGCTTGACGGTTGGTATGGTCCTCTTAGATTTGAAAGTCTCATCTTTAATCCTCCAAACATACCCCTTGTCATTGTGGCCTAATAGCTCAATCTTTGTCTCGTCCAACCATAAAACCTTTCTCCAGAAGGTCTTCGCTTGTCCGAGTGGGTCACTGCAAATTTTAATCAAGCTTGAAGGTGTCAATTTTGGATCAGGGCCACTTTCTGGGTCAGCACCCTCTCAGTCCATGTAATATAAAACTTGTTTCACTTGGGAAAGTGGCACTAATGTTCAAGTTCATGGCAGTCTTAAGCCCTGGTGCTTCCTGAATAACCTAATCAATTTCCTCTCCTCTGAGGGAGAAATTGGTCTTCTTCCAGGCAGTTGTTTGCATTTATTATCTTGCAGTATTCAGTTGTTTAGAAATGGCTCCAATAGACCTTCCCAGTTAGTATACATCTACAGGTCTCCTTCCAAGACCTTCAGTGAGTTCTTTCCCCATTCTTGAGTACTGGTCAGTCCAATGAATGCTGTCAAAAAAATCCTTTTTATACTGGCAAAGGGCAAAATCATGATCACTAACCAGTAGTTAAAAGACACTGTAGAACCTTGTACATACATACATTAAAGACGCATGTATGTACATCATCATTAAAAGCCCCAAATTACCATGACATTCATGCTCCCGACGAGTGGATGAAAACTTGTGACCAGAACTGTACGCTCATTATTCGTTCCCTTTTAACTCTGTTTTCGATCTGGACCAGTGCAGCGTTTAAAAGCAACAAACATCTTTCTGTTAAATAGCAGATTATGGAGCCTGCACCCACCTGTCTACACCAGCCACCATGAGAAGCTGCTTAAACTGCTGTGGACTCTGGGGTAAAGAGTAAAATAATCCTGGCTCTCTGGAGGGAACCACAAACTCTTTGGCTCCCTAAAACACAAACACTCATTAAGTTCATTAAAATATCAGATATGAAACCATAACATGTAAGCCAAATTAGGTTTTTGCTGTTATATTTATATTTAATAGAACCAAAGAATTTTTTAGAAACTGTTCTTATAGACCAGGGGTCCCCAATCCCAGTCCACGAGGGCCGGTGTCCCTGCAGGTTTTAGATGTGTCCTTGATCCATCACAGCTGATTTAAATGGATAAATGACCTTCTCAACATGTCTTGAAGTTCTCCAGAGGCCTGGTAAAGAACTAATCATGTGATTCAGGTGTGATGATCCAGGGTGAGATCTAAAACCTGCAGGGACACTGGCCCTCGCGGACTGGGATTGGGGACCCCTGTTATAGACCATTAAAGATGAATTGTTGTGCAAGTTTCTGCTCTTTAACCTGGTAAACATGTAAAAATGTCTACAAATGTCTTACCCCTGGTGTCCTTTTGAACAGAGTGGGAGTTTCCACATCCACAAAGCCTATTCATTACAGCAAAACAACAACAACAACAGCAAAAAGCATATGAAAATCAGAGCTTGGTACAGCAAGAACAGACTAGTTCCTGCACCTGGTTTCCTCTTACAGGCAACAACATCAGTGACAGTCCTGTGA
This sequence comes from Pelmatolapia mariae, assembly GCF_036321145.2. Taxonomy (NCBI): domain Eukaryota; kingdom Metazoa; phylum Chordata; class Actinopteri; order Cichliformes; family Cichlidae; genus Pelmatolapia; species Pelmatolapia mariae. The sequence continues at coordinate 3,484,783 of NC_086243.1, read as the reverse complement.
TCTTTTATGTCTGGCAACATAAAGACAGAACACAAACATGGCTGTCCATACCGTGCACATTACAGAGATACTCCCTCATCTTCATCACCAGCTGAGATCTCAGTCTTAGGTTCTTCTGCATCTGTGATGACCTCAGGTCCAGGTAGCGATACTGCATCCGCAATGACTCGGACTTCTGGTAAGTAAAAAAAATTAAATTATTACAGTGTGCTCAATAGTCCACGTCCATGTAACGTTAAGTTACTTACTTTGACAAAGTCTTTTATCTCAAACGGCAGCTTCTGGCACACATTGAAGACCTCCACATTCTCTGCCAGGACTTCGATCTCTCCTGTCGGCATCCCCTGGTTTAAACACATGATTCAAAACAGAATTAGGTGGCTAATCACCAAAAGTCTCATTATATTGCTACAGAAAGCAATTTAAGATTGATGAAATGGTATCAATTCACCAGATTATTTAGGACAGACAGTCACTCCTTGGAAAAGAAAGTTTCTGATCCCTGTCCTTTACTATGTTCATTAAAGAACAGAACATTATTATGCTATTTGATAAATATAGTGAAATATATTGATGAGTGTTGGTACTTTTTTTCCCCGTCCGCGTTTAAAACCAGGCACTCAGTATATTAAGCACAGTGTGACTGGATGCTGTAGTAATTAGGATTCCTGGCCCATGTGGGTTAAACTCAAAGTACAGGAACTAAACTTTCCTCACCACCCCCTGCAGGTGGGTGGTGTTTCACTGCACCTTCAGAAGCATGTACAGACCTGGTTCTCCTGCCCCACTGGTCGGTTCCTGACTGTTCCTGTAACCTTGATGACAGACTCGGGCGTCAGATTGCACAACGTGGCTTTCAAAGTACTCGGAGACTTAAAACAGAGGAAACAAACTATTTAGTTATTTATTTTACAGCACAGCGTTCATTGGTTATGTTAGTGTATTTTGTTGTTTTCTTCCATACTTCCTGAGGAATTAGAATTTGTGTCAAGCCGCTGAAGTCTCGCAGGATGACGAACAGGTCCTGCCTGTAGGGGGCAGAGACACATACTGTTTCTCAAATTTATATGAGACCCTTTGAAGAATGATAAAGAACTTTTTTTAAGATGGTCTTAGTTCTCTTGGCTTTCTTGAGATCTTTCAGAGTTTTACTTAAATTTTTTTGGCCTTTTTCTGCTTGTACTCGATAGGGTACAGTGAACAGTGACAGAGAGAGAGGGGAACACGTGTGGCAAAGGGTTGCAGGTCAGATTCAAACCTGTGCTGGCCACTCTCAGACATACGGCCCGCTCATCCCAGTGAGCTAAACCAGCACCCAGAGGTTTCCTTAAGACGTTTTCTGCTTTTTCACTCATTTCCAGTCCAGTCCTTGCACCTGACCATTTTCAGCTGGCTGTCATGAAGCCATTCTTAAGCAAGGGAAACAGGGAGAAAAGGCTGGGGAACGCCAAATTACACAAGAACCGGCAAAGGTCTTATGGAGCGATTAACCCAAATTGGACACTTTTGGTTTTGGAGGTCAGGAGAGAGGTACAACAGTGGGTTACTACAGCCATCTGTGAAACACACTGGGGGCTCAGTCATATCAATCAACCAATGGCTGACTACCTGAGATACTGGACCCAGCCACACAGAGTGACTTTCTTCCCCACGTCATCTGATCGCAGTTCTCCACAGGTGTGACTCCTGAACGACAGACTGCTGGGACCTGATCATAAGATGGATTTGGGACACAAGTCACAAGTTACACTTTGATACTCATTTTAAGTACTTACTGAAACTGAAGTGAATTTCTGCCGCATTAACAGATATGCAGAAATGTATAAAATTACAGTTTTTACAGAGACGGAAGAACAAATGTTTTACAAAATAATAAAAGTGTCCAAAAGTCTTAGATAATACAAGCAAACACGTCTCCTACAAAGTGGAAGATCCTAAAGGATTCTAATGAAACATGAATGATGTGGACAAGCTGGAGTCAACTGAGAATCCTGTCCAATAACTACAAATGTAGACAGGCTCAGACCAGTTGAAGACCAGTAGAAGTAGTGGCATTGGGCGTACGCACGTCACGTCAGTGTAGAGGCTGGAGTACAGCCAGCTGATGAGTACCTGTGGAGGGCGGAGCAGCCCCGCAGAGTCCGAATGAGCAGCTCAGATGTCTGAGCTGAGATCTCCACAGCAGCCGACCTTGACTGGGAGTCGAAGCTGAGCTCTGATACCAGACAGCATGAGCTCTGAGTCCTGTGAACACACTCCGCAACATCATCCTGCCTTTTGTTGCCATTTCTTTCAAAACACAGAGTGAAGCTCAGGCTGAAGAGAGCATGTTATTCAGAGCTGTGTCTGTCACACTCCTCTCCCTCAGAGTAACAGGCCTGCAGAGTCTTTAAGGTTGTAATGTGAGCATTATGAAGCTCCACGGCAATGAGAACAGGTGTGCTGCCGTTACTCTTCCTGGATCCGGATAAGACTCGTGAGAAGTTTTCACGACTGCCTGCTCATGAGGATGGGTTGCTGTGCTTCCGTGCATCTGTTCAGTCTCATCCAGTCATGTCGCAATCGGCGAATTTTTACCGGACGTGACGTCACGTTGCTAGACGAGAACAGTCAACCTGCGACATGATCGATCTAACTCGCGAGGAAAAAATCCACAAGCTTTCAAGATTTCATCAATCCCCGATTCTTTTTCTAGAGACAGCGCAAATTTTAGTTTAGTTTTACAAGGATGTTATTTAGTCTGTTGCCAGATTCTTTATACGCAACATTAGAATTACAAAACCAACCCCAAGTTTGTTCTCTTCTTAACTCGTTAAATTTGTTTAAGAAAATAAACCACAAAAAACATATATTATAAAGAGTGGTGTCAAACTCGTTTCACATCGTGGGCCACACACAGCCCACTCGATCATAAGTGGGCTCTGTGTGCAGTGAAACTCCACAATAAATGTGTAAAATGACAGAAATTTGTGATAGTTCATTGCACTGAGTTCTAACAGTGCAATGACACACCTTTTTCTAAAGCATCTTCCTAACTGAACTGCTTATCTGAGATGAGATATATCTCCCCTTATGGTTTGTTTTCCGCTTCTCCTTGTATATGTGGCCTTAATGTATTATTGCATTCTGTTCATTAACTTCTGTGTCTCTACAGATGTCTGTATCGAATGTCTCTGTATTTTCCATATTTATATTAATTTTTACAGTTCCCTTAGGCAGTTCATTGTATCATTTTAAATTTATACAACACTAATTTCTATATTTGCATTTGTACTTTAAGTATTATGACATTGCTATTATATTTCCCTATTTAAAAGCTTATCATGATCATGGCCAAATCTTCAAATAATCAGGTCAGTGTGTATGTAAAAAGTAATCCCTTTAAGCCCCAAGTTCAGGCATCACATTTTCCAAACAGCTGGTTTTCTGGTCTTGACAGAGAGACGCTGTCACTACTGTGGTCATCTCAGGCACACAGCCTCACCCATGTGCAGTTTAAACCTTCTGTGAGAAGTAGCCAATATGAAGAAAGCTTGGAGAGGAGCTTTTTTCTTTTTTCTTTGAAAGGATTGTATGTATGTTCCCAGTGGCAGACTTAGCCTGTTTGGTGCCCTGGGCGAACACCCACTCTCTGTTAATTCTTGATATTTATAGTGATCTGTACATATTAGTGCTATTTCCTAAATGTGTAAAATCTGTAACATAGTATTGTTTGGAGTTTAGTCTGTTACTGTTACTATTTTTAGAATTTCTTCTTGGACCAACTGAAACCCACATAATTTCCTTAGGGATTAATAAAGTATTCTGAATATGATTCTGATTGTTTCAGGATACATGACCTGCCATTATCCAATGACACATCTGCTTACCTGTATCTTTTGCTCGTTTCTCCTCCTCTTCTTTTCTTTTTTTCTAAACTGAGCACCTGATGGCTTTGAACTTTTCTTGTCCATCTTCCATTGGTTTTAATTTTGCACTCCAGAACACCCATCCCCCAACACGAGGATCACCACAACATAACCTAATAGACCTACACCTTAGTTCACAGATTCACTTTGTCTAGGGTTTATTTCTGGGATTTCGCACAACCCAGGATTCAAATCATGAATACATTATGGGCTTGGATTTACAACATTATGAATGAAATGTGCTCTATTTGGAAGCAGCCGTCCCCCTCCCCTGTCGACAGGTTGTGTGCGAGACTTTAAATTATCAAACTGTAAATTTTAAATTGTTATTGATCTCTTTACCCCTAGTCCTAAAGTGTATATTTATTTTCTTACTCTTCTTATATTTATTGTTTGTTTACTTGCACTGCTGTAACTGGAGCCTAAGCACCAAAACTGTGGGTATACACCAAGAGCTAAAATTACTGTGCTGATTAAGGAAACATTAAATTTGGTTAGTTTGGGGTCTGGAGCTTCAGGTTTGTGGGTTCAGTTGGTCTCAAAATTGAGGTTTGTTTTTTTCAAAAGGCTGTTGGAGGATTCTTACTGAATCCATGGGTTAAACTGATAAAAAAAATGTAAAAAAAGAAAAACCTAGAAGGTTTGAAAGTCTGCGTGTGTATCTGCTTTTATTTTATTTTTATTTTTTTTGTTTTTAAAGGTGAATTTGGTTTAATTACATTGGGAAAAGAAAATTGGAGGATCGAGACAATAATATGGCAAAATTTACTGTTTCCTTAATCAGAGCAATAATTTTGATCTGGAATGAAAATGTTAAAATGGCTTATTTTCTTTCTTCTCTACTGATCACTGTGTTCAACCTTTAGTTACTTGTCGGTCTCCAGTAATGCTAACTTTTACTTTTAGAAAATGCATTTTTTGTAATTTTGTAGAAAAGGCTCTGCGCCTGTGAAAAAAAAAAAAAAAAAAAGGTATCCACACCCCCGAGGTCACTGCAGATCAAAGTAAATAAGGCCTGGTTAAATATAATTATATTACAGGAGGTGAAAATGTAGATTATATTTATTGTTTGTTTACTTGCACTGCTGTAACTGGAGCCTTGTCGTCTCGTCTCTCTATATACTGGACTGTATGTAGCGGAGATGACAAGAACGTTTACTTTGACTTCAACACAGCAGCGCACCGAGGGCTCTCGCGCTCACTTTATAGAATTTCGAAAAAAAAAACCAAACAAACATCGGTACAAATTATACGTCTGTATCATAATGTCTGCTGTTTTCGTGTTTGTTGGTTTGTTTTTATTTTGTTTTACTTTGCGAGTTGGTTATTAGAATGCTGCTCCAGCCGGCCGCCGCCCTCTCCTCCCTGTGCCGCAAGCAGCAGGTGCGCCTCGCAAACGGAGGGCGCCCTTACTCCCAGCAAATGGGCGATAGAAAACCGATCGGTGCCTATGTCATCTCCAAAATGCGCTGGCTGACGTCGGGGCAGCATGAGTACGAGCAACTTTTTTTTTGTTGTTGCCCGTGAAGCCGCCCCCACCACGATGCCGCCCTGGGCAACCGCCCTATCAAAAACCGCTACTGCAAGTAGCCACTAAACCTGGACGTGGACATAGAGGCCTGAGTGTCATCTCACACATTTATTCAGAATAAAACAGGTTTTTGTGTTTGTGTACTCGAGGACGTCAACATAACATGTTCAAGTACCCAGTAAACATCAGTGCAGACAGCTGTTCATAAAAATGTCATAAAAACGTGCTTAAACTACTCAAACCAGCCACTGTGACCACTGCTGCAGAGCAGAATGCACAATACTGATGGGGACTATGAGGGTTTGTAGTTTAATTCCTGCACTTGCAGGATCGGTGAGTGTCTGTTTAAAGATAAGCCTCATTAACAAAACTTCAACTGCTCCCCACGACATCACCAACATTTCTGCAGGAGGACAGAACCCACTGAATTAATCTACCATACTGCGCTGTGTTATGTTGTCATGGCAACATGAAGTCAAAAAATACAAATGCAAAAATGCAAAAAAAAAAAAACAGGAGTACAACAAGACAGGCCGCTGGAAGAGCTTTTGAAGCAGGAAAACTTTTCTGGATTTATCTTAACTTAACTGGAAATTTTGCTAACACAAGTCAAGCTGGAAACAAGGAGGCAGCTGGTTGGATTATATCTGAGGACAGGACGCATGAAGGACAAGCATGAGGAGAGAGAAAACAGCAGAGAGATGGTGTGGAGCTAATCGTGGATCAAGTCGAAGAAGCAAGCACCAAAACTGTGAGTAGACATCACACAAAAAGAGCTAAAATTAATGTGCTGATTAAGGAAACATTAAATTTGGTTAGTTTGGGGTCTGGAGCTTCAGGTTTGTGGGTTCAATTGGTCTCAAAACTGAGGAAAGACAAAAGGATGTTGGAGGATTCTTACTGTAAGAACTGAAAATTAATCCATGGGTTAAACTGATAAAAACATTTTTTTAAAAACCTAGAAGGTTTGAACGTCTGGGTGTGTATCTGCTTTTATTTTTTATTTTTGTTTTTAAAGGTGAATTTGGTTTAATTACATTGGGAAAAGAAAATTGGAGGATCGAGACAATAATATGGCAAAATTTACTGTTTCCTTAATCAGAGCAATAATTTTGATCTGGAATAAAAATGTTAAAATGGCTTATTTTCTTTCTTCTCTACTGATCACTGTGCTCAATCTTTAGTTACTTGTCGGTCTCCAGTAATGCTAATTTTACTTTTAAAAAATGCATTTTTTTGTAATTTTATAGAAAAGGCTCTGCGCCTGTGAAAAAAAAAAAAAAACTAGGTATCCACACCCCCGAGGTCACTGCAGATCAAAGTAAATAAGGCCTGGGTAAATATAATTATATTACAGGAGGTGAAAAATATGGGAATGATTGAAAGAAACAAAGATCTGGTTAAAGATTTGGCTTTCTTACTGAAAGACATGAAAACTATTCCATGTGTGACACTGAGAAAAAACTGAAAGCTCAGTAGATCTGGAGGTCCATTAGTTGTTATACAAATATGCAAACTTGTTTTAATGACATTAGGAAGAAAAAATGGGATGTTTAAAAAATAACATGGCAAATTTCATTTTGTATTAGATGACAAAATGATTTTACTTTGTGCTGATGTCTTTGGAAAAGGTTTTGGTCTCTAATAAATTGAATTTAACATGATAAACTGAGGGTGGGTAATATAATGTACACAGTAGCTATAATGACTATAAATGGGCATCTGTACACCTGTAGATATTTTATCAAACACCAATCACAATTTGTGATCAGTGTGAGTTTTAAACATTGAAATTTCTTTATATTTCTGACAAATTTACAAAATATGATAAAGAATTTGAGTATTTTTTCAAAATAAGACGTTTCTAATTGACTTCAAACTTCTGAGCTGTAGTGTAGATTGCAATGATAGTTATCTATTATAGAAGATGATATAGAAGTATGAGGACAGGGAGACACAGTTAAAACATTATGAGCTGTCTTGCTGCAGAGAAAGTGGAGTCTGTCATCCTTGAAATGCTCCCTAGATAGGCAGCTGGCAGGATTGAATGATGCTCTGCCTCTGTGGTCAAGTACAGACATAGGCCTTAAGCAACCATGAGCCACTGATGAGCGTGACAGATTAGGAAGCATGCATAAAGTTAGACACCTATGAGCCAGTAATAGGAGAAAATGAGCATGCAATAAAGTGGACTTGTTAGGCAGATTTTACCATTAGAGTTAAAACACTTCAACTCAATTTTTGATGATAGACACAACTAAAATAATTCTGATCAGATACAGACACATGTACACAATACACACTACTGCTCAAAAGTTTGTGGTCATATTGAAACATTCTTGCTTTAATTATAAATTTACATTTGCTTTAACGTAATATTACATGAAGTTTATCAGTAATGTTTTCACAGATGTGTTTTGAATCAATCGTTTATGGTAAATCACTCATGATGTGTTAGGAAATGTCTTCACAGTTATACATGGGCCCATTTTTAGTACCAATCACTCCTGTATGGACAGATCACATGGTCATAAACCAGGTGCAAATTTGATTTAAGGCAATTATAAAGCAAAAATGGGATGATCCATCACAAACCTCGCAAATGTACTGTTGTTAATCTGCACAATGATTTTGGTTTGTGCTGATGTCTTTGGAAAAAGTTTTCTTGACTGAAAAGCTGGGAGTTAACCGGATAAACTGACATCTGATAACACAATGTAGCACTGAAACATAACAGTTATTTTTGCTGAAAATGGTCCTCTGTAATTGTCATGGTCGCTGAGCCCTCTTTTCTTGGGCTTCTTTTTTCTCTCTCCACTCTGTCAGTGTATGCTCGTTCTGTTGTCCGTGTGCTTGACTGTTTCAGGGGATGCCCCTCCTCCTTCCTGTCGTTCAGTCACTTGTCAACAATCAGCTGATTGCTCCCCTGCTCCTCATGAGGTGTTCATGCTGGCTTCTTGACCAGATCATTGCACCACCAAGGTAACGTATCAGGCCACAGTCATGTCACATTTTCCATCAGTTCTTGTCTTTGCTCACTCTGTGTTTCTGTGCAGACCTTTCAGCTTGTTTGGATCCCTGCAATCTTCTGTGACAGTGTCCAAGTGTGCCGTCAGACAGCCTGCAGTACCTCTGCCCCGTCTCCTGGAGCCCACAGTGTTTATCCTGTATTCATAACTATCTGCAAATAAACCTGTGAAACTTTACCACAGTGTCTCATGATCATTCTGTTGTTTTCATAACAGTACACCTATCTAGATATTTCACTAAATCTAATTCGTGATTTGTGATAAATGTTACCATTAATCTTTTATATTTCTTTATACTTCTGATTGATTTAGTAAAACATAAAAAAGAATTTCACTGTTGTCAGAAAATAAGACATTTCTATTCTCTACAAACTTTTGAGCTGTAGTCTAGATTGCAGTAATAGTTATTGTTTATAGTAGATGTAGAAGTATCAGGACATGAGTGAATAAAAGTTATGAGCTGTGTGGCATCAGAGAAAGTTGTTGACTCTGGTGATTCTTTGAGCTTCTAAAAAGCTAATGGGAGGCTGAGCCTTTAGCTTTCCTGTCCCTCTCCTGTGTAACCAGACATGCTCTCTTCTTTTAAACACTAAATTCATAACTTTGCTTTTTGATCAGTTGTGTAGCTACAGCTGGATCAGCTGACCCCGACCCATCCTTTAGTAATGCTCTTATAGGCCACAACTGCTGATGAACTTCCCATCATGCACTGAGCACTTCTGCTCCACTTCTGTCTTTTACTCTCATTGTGTTAATTTATCACTACTGCATGTCAGTAACGTTGGTCCTCTTCCTCCCATCATGTGTTTTGTCCTGTCCTCTTATCCTCTTGATTTTCTTTCTTATTTTGTCTTTTCTTTCATCTTAAACCATTTGCCCGTCCTTGAGCTACATTCTGCCAAAGGTTTCTTCAAAGGGAGTTTTTCCATCCCACCATCCCCAAGTGCTTGCTCATAGGGGATTATTTGATTGTTGGGGTTTTGTATCTATTATTTTAAGGTCATTTATCTATCATATATAACAGTTATCATTGTGAATTGGTGCTTTATAAATCAAATGGGCTCAAATTGAACTTGTAACTCTTATTCAAACCTAAAGTCGTCTCACTCAATTTGGACATCCAGTGTAATAAAATACTACAATATCAACCAAAAATTAGAAGCATAGCCAGCAGCTGTTATATTTAGTTTCTAATTTAATACTTCTGGGCTGAACTATTGTAATTCATTATTATCAGGTTGTCCTAAAAACTCCTTCAGTTGATCCAAAGTGCTGCTGTGAGAGTACTGACGGGGGACTAGAGACAGCATATTTCGCCTTTATTGGCTTCTCTTCATTGGCTCTCAGAATCATTCTCCTCACATACAAGGCTGTGAATAAACAGCCTTGTATGTATCTTATCTCAAAGACCCCATAGCATTATATCACCCCAAAAGAACACTTCACTCTCAGACTCCAGGCTTACTCGTTGTTTCTAGGGTATTTAAAAGGAGAATGGGAGGCTTAATCTCCACCTCCGTTGGAGGGTGTCTTTTATCCTGTCTTCCTCCCATCAACCCCAACCAGTCGCAGTAGATGGCTGGTTCTGGTTTCTTCTTGTTAAAAAGGAGCTTTTCCTTCACATTGTTTCCAGTCGCGTCCTTTACCTTTTTGTGATCCTCAGTATCCTCTGCTGACATGGCCACATAATCTGCTCGAGCTCTTCCTGACAGATAAGGAACCAGTCTCACCTCCCACTCCACTTCAGGCCACTGATACGCCACCCCCAGCCTCTCAAAGGTTAACAAGAACTGCTTGATGTCATCGCCTACCTCCAGCTTTGGTATCACTGCTTCCCCCCAGCTCTGACCTTCATGGTCTCTTGGAACACTGGGCGGGATCATCATTTTCTCTCTCAATTGCTGCCGGGCCGGCGAAGGCTCCTGGGGCTGGCCCACTGCACTTTGTTGCTGCTCCAAATCATCTCGAAGATTATTCATTTGGATCTGCATCTGACACCATCTTTTATCTTGCTTTATTGATTCTTTCTCCCACCTGTCACCCTAGGATTCAAGATCAAGAAGGGGCACTTCTACTACAGCACCCTCTTCCAGGCAGTCCTCTCTCTCCCTCCTCCTCCTCCTCCTCCACCTCCTCTGAGCTTTGCCTTGCGATTTCAGAGCCATATTGCAGCTATTAATATGGCCCACCTCCACTCACGAAGCATCACATCCCACTCCTGACACCAAAATGCAGCGGTCACAAGGTAATGTGAAGGGGACCAGAAGGGGGAAAACAACCACACGAGTCTTCAGACGTCTTTCAGAGCTCTGAATATATTTCTTATACCAATACAGAGATTTAACACTCTCAACATCGACACATCTAAAGATAAACAACCCAGCCTCTCAAAACCCCCTCTTTAAATAGATGCCGGTCATACCACCACCAATAAAATTTAAGACCTCCCCCTGAACAGTCCAGCAAAAAATCTATACAGTGAAATATTGCAGTAATTCTAACACACCTCACATATATCTGACTACAAACAAACCTCAGCTAAATAATATACAATCTAACTAAATCATAGAGTGGCTAATGGACTTCAAAACAAAAGCATAACAAAATCAAAACTTCCTGTCACACATTGTTTGTGCGTGCGTCACCTTAAAGAGGGAGATGCTTCTCAGTACCCTCACAGTCTTCTCGCTCAAAAAAAATAACAAACCAGTTTATACATTTATTAATTTTAGGCTGAGTTGTTTTAGTTAATTACTAACAGGCTGTTCTAAAAACTCCCCAAACAGCTGCAGTGGGAGTGTCATGGTCCACTGGTCCTCTTCTCTGTCTATGGCTGTATCCCAATTCAGGTTCTGCAGCCTTAAAGACCGCATTTTAAGGCCAATTACGTCACAGCGACACGACGAAGGCTGTCCCAATAGGGCTTTGGAGCGTGATGTCACGGGAGCGGGGCCACGCCCCCTCCCGCCATGACAGTAGGCCAAGGAAAGCACAGGGAAGCGTCAGCTATGGTTCGTACGTGCTGTGTTGCAACGTTAGATCACACGATAAGGAAGGCAAGAAGCTGGAAAATGGGCTCTCTTTTCATCGTTTCCCCTCCTGGAGGCAACGGGAGGGATCTCATGTATCCGATATTACTAAACGAAGACGTCAGGCTTGGATTGCAGCGGTCAGACGAGCAGATATCGAGTTCTCTGCCATCCCCAATTTTTTGTTGGTTTGCTCGCGGCATTTTCTTTCCGGTGAGTTCTAAATAAATTCATATCTGTCTTAATAGGCTTTTAGTGTTATTTTGAATGCGCTGAGGTCATAGATAATTAGATAAAACATCCTAATGTGTGATGCTGCAGAACCACGTCATGTTGACGGAGTAGCGTATTATTTGGCATTATTGCAGGCAAACCAGCATATGAAATATGAAACAGAAAAGAAAAGTATGTTTATTTTTTTTATTCAAGATCTGTTGACATGTACTTAGCAAGTACATACACATGAAATGCAAACTATTTACATGGCAACGCACAGCTGGCAACCTCTGGCTGTATCTTGGTCATATGGTCAACGTACTCACAACGTGGAGGCTTAAAAACGGCCAAATCTTGTACCCAACCGTTTGTGAATTAGATGTGCGCCTCCAGGAATTTATAATTCCGAAAATGATTCGCCGTGTATGCGCTGACTCCACAGACAAGGTACGCGACGATATCGGGATAGGACAACGGCGGTAGGCCGTCTGGGTTTCCGCTCCACTGCCTTTTTTCATACGGGTCCACATTACCGATGCACGCTATTTTTTCCATGTACCGTCTCTTGGCGTCTGGGCGCAGTCGGTCGCGATACAGCCCTTTGTCTTTTGTGGTTCTGGCAGTCGTGCTTCCAACACAGTGTGTTTGTTTTGATTTGTGGCCTTCTGACATGGCGCCGCGATCCCACAATGCACTGCAGCGTGACGTCAACTCCAAAGCCCTATTCAAAGGCTGCTCGAAATGCGGCCCTCAAATGCGTCCTTCATTTCCCTGAATTTTAAGGATGTGGCGGTGTAGACTTCGTGGCCTAACATATCCCAGACTTCATAGCGCGGCGGTGGGTGTGGGTAATTTTGCCGAAAAAACGGCTGAAGCGGAGCGGCCAAAGAGTAAACTTTTAAAAGTAAGTACTGAGTATTATGTCACTTATTTATGTGCAAATGTTTAATAATGGAGAACATTAAAACATTACTGTTGGCCACATGTCGGCAAAGTTATGTGACATTAGTGATGTTTGAACTTTCAGCGTTTACTTGGTTTTAAAGCCTTTAAAATATATGCCCTTCAATAGTCGACCTTAATCTTACAGAGAATGTGATTTATGGATAATTAAAGTCAGTCATATATCCACAAACACAACAAGCTGAAAGTCAGTGATGCTGCTCGGTTTGCAGTCCTGAATATCACGGCACAAGCAGGATTCACTGCACTGTTAATGTTAGCTATGTTATATTGCTGCCTCTGTTCGGTGGTGTCGAGCCAAACGGACTTTAACGTGTGTTTGAACGAGCTGACGGTTCACTCGTTAAGCTGAAAGAAAGATGCTTTAATCACAGGAGTCACACATGTGTCCACTGTACCATCTGGGAACTCTTCTTGTTTAGCACTCGTAATAACACAAACACTAAATCCTCCTTCTCTTGTGCTGTTTTGTAGCAGTGTATACACCTGAGACTGTCACCTGTCTGTCTGTCCTGCACTCTCTCTCTGTTTCTTTCTCTCTGATTGTGGAATAAAAGTATGAACATGTATTTATAAGTTACACTTGTGTTTGAATCCTGCAGCTTATCACACATTTGATTTCCATGTGTGACAACTGCAAGTGTCCAGAGTGAGGACAGACTGAGGGACCCACTGCTGCACATCATCTGTGAGGCTTTGCACCCCTGATGATCCACCAGGACAAACTCAGCAGTGTGTGAGGAAGAGGAGGAGGAAGAGCCAGCAGCAGCTGACAGATGGAGAGAATAGACAGACTGTTCCCTGTTTGTGAAGGACTGCTAGGAAAGTTTAACATAACTAATTATCTGTCCTGAATCAGTCTTATTAGGTAATGTTCAAATAATGTTATCATTCCAGTGTTTTCAGTGTGGGAGAAAGTACTCAGGGCCTTCAAGTTAAACACTATGAAAGGCAGCAACAAGTTTAATATTCAGAAACCTAAAGTATGTATCAGCAGCAGAATGGAGCTAAAAATAAATGTTTGTTTCAGTTCTATGAAGCTTTGAGTATTTTGGATTAGTAGCACTGCTGTGTTTGTTGCATCATATTGTTGTAATTGTTTATATGCTTTATATATTCTGAGGTAAGTTGATCTATAGTGTTACATCATATTCTATAAGGATGTTATGTGTTTGTATACTTTCTGCCCAGTTTGACCCATTTAGCAGAAGTCAGCCTGTTTAAGGCTCTGATATCTATTCTGTATGACTTTAAGCAGTTATGACATGGTCTGATTTTCTCATCCAATAAAGGAATATTTCATATATCAGTCTACTCTTCATTCTATCAGAAACAGTTTTCACAGCTCGTACATTTGCTTTTTACACATATATGTAAGCATTGAGCCAAATTCAGTAATGCCAACAAATTAAAAGAACAATATTTGTCTCTTATATATAATACATCTACATATACACTGTCAAAGATACTTGTCTTTGAGTGAAGATTTAAGGTGATAGGACATATAAATAAATGCAACTTGAATCTTTACTGAAGCTCAGTATTTGACACAGAGTTCAAACTCACTGCTGTAATGACTAATAATGATTAATATAATAACTGTAATATTGGCCATATTATATTTACATTACAAAAGTAAGATGACTTTAGTCTCATGAACAACATTAGCTAATTGTTATTTACTAGCTAATCTTAAAATGACTGTTCAGTACAGAAATGAAGGCCAACAATCATGTTTTACAGTCCTGTGGTCTCAGCCTCAGATACTTATTAAATCACACAAAGCTCGTGTAGAAACAAATGAACAAAATATGTTCTCCTTCATTTCTGTCAAACAAAGCTGTATGAAACGTTTCCAGCTGTTAGTATCATGGTTGCTAGGCAACCTGGGCAGCGCCACCGAGGCTAGACCGTCCCATTTCACAAGCCTCGCACTTCCAGCCTTAGCGGTCTTTGGGTACGCGGCCCTTGAGGACCGTTAAGGTTGCGTACTTTAAGGCTGCAGACCCTGAATTGGAATACAGCCGTAGACGCCGTTGACGGAGCACTTCCCCAGCCGCACAGGAGAGGGCGACAATACAGAAAACCTTCAACAAACGCCCAAAAACGTAGAAGAAGCAGCGCAATTTGACGCAGTGTGGAAGTCCTGAAGAGTACGACGTCCGACTTTTAAGGTTGATTTATCTGAGCGCATGTGTGCGGGCATGTCAGGCAGCAGGCTGATGAGAGCCATCAGAGTGAGTGAGTTCGGAGCTCCGTCAGTCCTCAGACTGCGCTCTGACGTGACTGTCCCTCAGCCCGGGCGCACACAGGTGAGACCCACGCAGCTGGACTACTCCGTGCAAAGGGCACACAGCAGCAGCTGCACGTCACAGTAAAATCACGCGTGATGTTTGAAACACACTCACTGCTAATGCTTATGATCTGCTAATAGAGTTTCATGAAATCATAAACCTGCATTACGGTGTGTTTGATTTTAGTGCTTGGCCTTCTGCAATACTTCTTTATTGTCTGATCATTTCCTGATAACATTTAAATTTACAGTAATTGATTACAGAGCAGTGGGGAGTAGATTTCACCACAGTGGACGTCTTTCTGAATGTGCTGCAACTAAGTTTAAGAATATAATCCACCCACTGACCGTCTTCAATGCCCTGTACCAACACAGAGCAGAGCAGCTACTTGAACGCTACTCCAACAGAGGTTGATTATCTTGTTAATAATTTAACCTCCTCACTACGAGTGACTCTGGATACTGTAGCTCCTGTAGGCCTCAAATCAGAAGTACTTGACTCCCTGGTATAATTCTCAAACACGTAGCCTAAAGCAAATAACTCGTAAGCTGGAGAGGAAGTGGTGTATCACACATTTAGAAGATCATCATTTAGCCTGGAGAAATACTTTGCTGCTTTATAAGAAAGCCCTGCTAAGCAGATGACACCCAACTTGTGTTTTATGTGGCTTCACAAATTTATCTATCCATGAAGCCAGGTAACACACACCAATTAGTTAAACTGCAGGAATGTCTTAAAGACATAAAGACCTGGATGACCTCTAATTTTCTGCTTCTAAATTCAGATAAAACTGAGGTTATTGTACTCGGCCCTGAAAACCTTAGAAATATGGTATCTAATCAGATTCTTACTCTGGATGGCATTACCTTGGCCTCCGGTAACACTGTGAGGCCAAGGTCATTTTTCACCACGATATGTCCTTCAATGCACATATTAAGCAAATATGTAAGACTGCTTCCATTTGTGCAATAGCTCTAAAAGTAGTAATTCATTATTATCAGGAAGTCCTAAAAACTCCCTGAAAGGCCTTCATTTAATTCAAAATGCTGCAGCAAGAGTACTGACAGGGACTAGAAAGAGAGAGCAGATTTCTCCTGTGTTGGCTTCCTTTCATTGGCTCCCTGTTAAATCCAGAATTGAATTTAACAATCCTGCTCCTCACATACAAGGTCTTAAATAATCAGGCCCCATCTTATCTTAATGATTTCCAGCTTCCAGTTTGGATTCAGGAGACAGACACTATCTCTATTTTTAAAATTAGGCTTCAAATTCCCTGGATCCTCCCTTAGTTATGTTGCAATAGGTGTAGGCTGCTGGGGGACTCCCATGATGCATTGAGTATTTCTTCTTCAGTCACCATTCTCACTCACTATGTGTTAATAGACCTCTCTGCATCGAATCATACCTGTTATTAATCTCTGGCTGTTCCACAGCATGTCTTTATCCTGTCTTCCTTCTCTCACCCCAACCGGTCGCAGCAGATGGCCCCGCCCCTCCCTGAGCCTGGTTCTGCAGGTTTCTTCCTGTTAAAAGGGAGTTTTTCCTTCCCACTGTCACCAAAGTTCTTGCTCATAGGGGGTCATATGATTGTTGGGTTTTTCTCTGTATGTATGTAGGGTCTACCTTACAATATAAAGCACCTTGAGACGACTGTTGTTGTGATTTGGCGCTGTACAAATAAAATTGAATTGAACTGAATATTTGTGGAAGTCAAATATTAAGAATACTACACTAACATTGAGATGTAAAGCTGTCTCTTTAATCATAGCCAAGCAACCACATGTGAACAATATCCGTGCTACAATTGGAAATGGTGGATTGAGCCAAATATCGATAGTATTGATACCAACGCTGGTATTGGTATCTGATTGATACATTGTAGTATGTAGCCCACTGAATTGTGTTAAATATTAATGAAAAATATGCCTCATAACTTGAAAGACATGAAAATGTTTGAACCTTTTTGTGTTGACTATCACGTGTATTTTATTTATACCCTACAGCACATTTAAATAACAGAGGTTCACCCAAGTGTTTTAGACACCGTTACATTTACATTCCAGGTCTTCAAAAACAAAGTTTCAAAACACGTGAAAAACTGAAACTGAGACACTTTGTCTCAAAACTCATGATACCCTGCTCTCCACTACATCATTTTTAAGTAAAAAGTATAAGTATTGGTAAACTGGCACTGATACTTGGTATCAGATTAATACCAGATTCTGCAGTATCGCAGAGCACTAGCTGCAAGCATAATAGAACAGAAAGGTATGACCATTAGGGAGGGGTGGAAAAGGAACGTGTACCAACAATGACCTGACAGCACTGCTACAAAACAAGTGCAAATTCATCTCCTGCTTCCTTTCAGTTATTAAGCCCATAAAGTCATTTTTTAAATTGATTGTTGACAAAACAAATATACTTGCCTTTTTCTGAATGATGTTAATATTGAATTCTACATGTGAATGTAGAAGTCAAATTAATTTAATTATTAGCAAACAGTAGTACAAGTAACACTTGTTCTGATCACAGATCCTGGATGGACTTCTGCACTGGTTATCCAGTTCTCAAAGAAATGTACTGAATCACACAGGAATAAATTGGCACTGAATGAGTGTTAAATGTCTGTACAGTACTATCAAAGTGGCGAAAGGGTAAACCCCCACTTGCGTCAGAACATGTATCAAGTGTCATTGCAATTACATTCTTTTACTTGAAATAAAAAAGCTGTGAACATGTTTTTAAGTCAGAAATCTGATTTTGTTATAGTCAATAGCAAATAAATCAAGGGTAAAATCTGAGAAATGTATCCAGTAGTTGAAGTTTTGTAGTCAAGCAGCTGTTTCTTAAGCTTGAAATGACGGTCAAATTGAAACATTTAGAAATTTTAGAGATTGAAGTAGCTAAGATTAGAATTAATGGCCCGAGGTGGACAAACTTGTATCGACTTGTTATTTAAATGGACTGGTTCTTATATAGCGCTTTTCTGAGCACTCAAAGCGCTTTACACAACTTGTGCATTCACCCAAGCACATTTTTTTTGTGCTTGTGTGAATGCTTTCTAACTAACATTCACACACACACACACATACTCCAATGGATGCAATTTGGGGTTAGTATCTTGCCCAAGGATATTTGGCATGTAGACTAGGGAAACCAGGAATCGAACCATCAACCTTCCGATCAGTAGATGACCTGCTCTACCGCTTGAGCTACAGCCACCCCAAAACAGCCAGTGTTTGTAACCTGTGATTATTATTCAAGTTTAAGTGATTTAAATGAAATATTTGAGTAATAGTGTTTAAAATCTCCTAATCTCTCAGCCCACATGGCATAGTCCATCTGAAGTCTCTCTCTCTCTCTCTCTCATATAGGTGTTGATCCGTGTCCATGCCTGTGGAGTGAACCCTGTGGAAACTTACATCCGAGCTGGGACGTATGCAAGGAAACCCACCCTGCCTTACACACCTGGCTCTGATGTAGCAGGAGTGGTGGAATCAGTTGGAGAAGGAGTGACTGCAGTGAAGGTTAGAGTACGGACGACTGTATGGATGTGATAGCAGCTACATGTCAGTGCAGTTATATGATCATATCGGGATCAGTCCTCCATCTTCTGCTTAGCATCACTTAAAACTTGTGTAAATCCAAGTTCAAGTTCATCCTGTAGAAAATACACAGAGACAATGTGAGAAGGAACTCTTAAATAAGGAGGTGTGCACAGTGTGTGAACATGTGTGTGTGTTTTCCAGGCAGGGGATCGTGTGTTCACCACAGCTACAGAGACTGGAGGCTATGCAGAGTACACTGTAGCAGCTGGCGACTCTGTTTACAAGCTGCCTGATGCTTTAGACTTCACACAGGGAGCAGCCATCGGGATCCCATACTTCACCGCCTACAGAGCTCTGATCCACAAGTAAGACACACCTGTTCTAATCAGGGCGAGCTGTAGTAGGATTCCACCAGCTGCAGATCTTAAAGAGCAAAGCAATGAAATTTAATATAATATTCAATTTAATATTTCTAATTCAAATTATAAGGTCCAGTAAAAATCTTTTAGTGGGCTTATATAACAGCAGAAAGTGATGAAAAAGTAATGTCAGCTAAAATATATTATAACAGCAAGAAATACATGTGTATCTCTTCATGCATATGACCAAGTCTACACAGCTGCGTGGTACTTATACTGCCCTCTGGTGGTCAAAACCTTGATCAGCTCTTCTTCCTTCCACACTGACAAGTCCAGATATATGCATATCCCAACTCTGAACATACATCATGTTACAAAGGGAAGATCAATGTTTTTAATAGAGGGGGTGGTTAATTAGTAATGCAGCACCATACTGTTAACTTTCACCTACTCTGTGGGTTTTTTGTGTTGTGCAGAGCGCACGCCAAGGCTGGAGAGACCGTTCTTATCCATGGAGCCAGTGGAGGGGTGAGACTGTTCTTCAGCTCTAGGAGATATAGCTCCAATTTCTAACAAATCATCATTAGGCTGACCTAGATCCCTAAAATATCCTGAAAGGATGCCAAAGTATAGTGACACTAATCCGATACATCTAAACATATTTTAGGAGCAGCTGTTGTGTTAATCAGTTTTTAAAGCCTGAAAAAGATTTTGAACACTTGCAGTGCTTTCCTGATCTGTAGGTCACACTAAAACTTGTTTTGCCTTTCTTTCCCTTCAAAAGTTGAAGTGTTATGTGTGTGAGTGGGTTAAGGGAGAGTATGGTGGAGAATATTACAAAGTTTGTCCTCGAGTCTAAATACTTCATTATGCATTATGAAAAATATTACAATATTGCACACAAAATACCAAAGGAATGAACAAAATCGCTAATGCATAAAAGGGAGAAAAGTAGTCCTGATACTGATCCCTGTGGGACCCCATATTTCATATTTGATAGTTATACTTTGAGATTTATTACCATTTACACACACATATTGCTCCCTTTCCTACATAAAATATCTAATTGAACTGAGTGCCGTGCCCCTCACAACTTAAATTTGTAGTTTGCCTAGGAGGATTTTGAAATAATAGAATCAAACTTTCAGTAAGTTAAGAAAGATTCCTGTACCACATTGACCTGTAGCAATAGTTTATTGATTTTTTTTCCAACAAGATCAAGAGCTGCCGTACAAGTGGTTCTCTTTAGTTCCAAAGCCATGCCGTGACAGGATAATGATTCTCTAAGTAACTATTTTCATTGTACTTCGGATAGTATAGATATAAGACAGTGGTTTTGCTTGTTATTTTCATCTCCACACCTTAATACTGAGATCATTTTCACAACCTTTGTCATTTTATGTACCACCCCACATACCAGAGAGAGACTGATGGAATAAACAAGTGGATGCATAATTTAATTTGATTACAAATATCATTCACACCTAATGTAAGGGAGCTTGACTTCTGTTTTTATCTCTTGGTGTCAAAAAGAAAGTGTTTTAAAAATGGCTTTTGTTTATAAGTGACACCCTGAAGAGGGCTAATAGTTATGGATAGATTTTCTTTTCTGGAGATAAAATATTTAATAAAACTGTTGGTAAGATTTTCATGATTTGCAACATTTCTGGCATTTTACTCGACCCTGGTGTCATTGAGCACATTGGTAAGATGTGTGCTATACCTTCAAATCATACTGCCTGAAGGAAGCATGTACAGTGGGATGCAAAAGTTTGGGCAACCTTGTTAATAGTAATTATTTTCCTGTATAAATTGTTGGTTGTTACGATAAAATGTAAAGTTAAATATATCATATAGGAGATACACTCAGTGATATTTGAGAAGTGAAACGAAGTTTATTGGATTTACAGAAAGTGTGCAATAAGTGTTTAAACAAAATCAGGCAGGTGCATAAATTTGGGGACCACGAAAAAAGAAATGAAATCAATATTTAGTGGATCCGCCTTTTGCAGAAATTACAGCCTCTAAATGCTTCCTGTAGGTTCCAATGAGAGTCTGGATTGTGGTTGAAGGTATTTTGGACCATTCCTCTTTACAAAACATCTCTAGTTCATTCAGGTTTGATGGCTTCCGAGCATGGACAGCTCTCTTTAAGTCACACCACAGGTTTTCAATAATATTCAGGTCTGGGGACTGAGATGGCCGTTCCAGAACGTTGTACTTGTTCCTCTGCATGAATGCCTTAGTGGATTTTGAGCAGTGTTTCGGGTCGTTCTCTTGTTGAAAGATCCAACCCCGGCGCAGTTTCAGCTTTGTCACTGATTCCTGGACATTGTTCTCCAGAATCTGCTGGTACTGAGTGGAATCCATGTGTCCCTCAACTTTGACAAGATTCCCAGTCCCTGCACTGGCCACACAGCCCCACAGACTGATGGAACCACCACCATATTTCACTGTAGGTAGCAGGTTTTTTTCTTGGAATGCTGTGTTCTTTTTCCTCCATGCATGACGCCCCTTGTTATGCCACACGATTTTCGTTTCATCAGTCCACAGCACCTTATTCCAGAATGAAGCTGGCTTGTCCAAATGTGCTTTAGCAAACCTCAAGCGGCTCTGTTTGTGCTGTGGGCAGAGAAAAGGCTTCCTCTGCATCACTCTCGCATACAGCATCTCATTGTGTAAAGTGCGCCGAATGGTTGAAGGATGCACAATGACTGCATCTGCTGCAAGATGATGTTGTAGGTCTTTGGTGCTGGTCTGTGGGTTGACTCTGACTGTTCTCACCATTCATCGCTTCTGTCTATCTGAGATTTTTCTTGGTCTGCCACTTCGAGCCTTAACTTGAACTGAGCCTGTGTTCTTCCATTTTCTCAATATGTTCCTAACTGTGGAAACAGACGGATTAAATCTCTGGGACAGCTTTCTGTATCCTTCCAAACAATCTTTGTCGTCAGGTCATTTGAGAGTTGTTTTGAGACCCCCATGTTGGTACTCTTCAGAGAAAATTAACCCTGGAGAACCCATGGGGTCAGATCCGACCCCATTGGTTTTCTAGGGAAGCCATGGGGTCAAATTTGACCCCATGGGTTCTCCAGGGTTAAAAGAGGAGGGAAACTTACAATTGACCCCCTTAAATACTCTTTCTCATTATTGGATTCACCTGTGTATGTTGGTCATACACATACTGAGCTTACCAAGCCAATTTGAGTTCCAATAATTAGTTCTACAGGTTTTGGAATCAATAAAATGACAACAGTGCCCAAATTAATGCACCTGCCTGATTGTGTTTAAACAATTATTGCACACTTTCTGTAAATCCAATAAACTTTGTTTCACTTCTCAAGTATCACTGTGTGTGTGTCTCCTATATGATATATTTAACTGACATTTTTTATTGCAACAACCAATGATTTATACAGGAAAATAATTACTATTGACAAGGTTGCCCAAACTTTTGCATCCCACTGTATAATATGAACAGAACTGGTCCTATCACAGAACCTTGTGGAACTCCATAATTAACTTTATTGTGGAAAGAGGATTCTCCATTTATATAAACAAATGGGAGTCTATAAAATAGATATGATTCAAACCACTGCAGCATCTGATGTGTAAAAGATTTAAGACCATATTAGTAAACCTCCTGTCTAATAATCCTGACATCTAAAACCTAAGGATAAGGTAAAAGACATAAATTCAGTACCTTATATATAGTATCTTGATTTAATGTACTTACTCCTTTGGCAAAATGATGTTGTTTGGCCTCTTCTGGCCTGATTGTGTATGTCACTGCTGTATAACTAACATGAAAACAACTAACCAGGGTAACTTGTTTCCCAGTTTTTTACACTTGTTTTTAATACAAGATCGTGTTAGTTTATGAACTAAAGAGATGCAGATGTCTAGAAAAAATTGTCTTTAATCAAATAATATAAACAGAAATGGAGTAAATAAATAAATGTGGGGCTTTGTGACTTTTTTACTGTTACATAAATATATTCTTGCATTACTTGTACTACCGTGGTTCATCAGCTTTAAATAAAAGTGACTAGAAATGTGTGCTAAAATGAAATTTAGCTACAATCAAATACTTTCTTCATCCAATAGGTGGGCATTGCAGCCTGTCAGTTGTCCCGTGCTCTGGGTCTTCAGGTTTTTGGGACAGCAGGGACACCAGAGGGGATGAAGTTAGTCCTTAACAATGGAGCTCACCTGGCCTTTAATCACAGACAAGAAGGATACACAGACAAAATCATGGTATTCACTCACATAGAAGTCAAGTGGCAGGAAAAACTCTTTCTGACCTTCTGAAAAATGCTCTGTGTGTTTATGTATTCCAGGAAGCCACAGAGGGCCGAGGTGTAGATGTGATAGTGGAGATGCTGTCAAATGTCAACCTCAGTAAGGACCTCCAGATGCTGGCCTATGGAGGGCGAGTGATGGTAGGACTACAGTTTTTCTTTTTTTATAGTGTAGTCGTGCAATCTTTTACTGGTTTATCAGTTTACTACTCCTCAGAAATGTGTTGTTAACAATCCAGCTGTGGTGAACTAATAATAATTATAGTACAATCTTAAAAACAGGACAGCTATAAGGAAACACTCACTTCACTCCACACAGGAAGTAGTCAGCTGTTGTTGACATATCAGGGTGTGATAAATACATCAGAGGGTTCCCCAGGCTGAAATGTCCTCTAGCAACAATCAGCTACAAAGCAAGAGGTGAGAAGCAAATAACGGACAAAGCAGCAGTGTTCACTGTTATTAAAGAACAGGTAGTATGAGTAAAAAGTATGAATGACATGGTGTGCAGCAGTAACAGGAGGTTGTCTGTCATTCCCAGCTAGCTCCAAACTCAAACAATGCAGCGCTTTATAAAATGTATTTAAGTCTTCTTTAGCTCAGCTTTGTTAGAAAATTTTAAAAACACCCAGTTGTTCTGTGTATTCTGACAGACCTGTTGCGGCATAAAAGCATAGCGAACTAGTTAACTGTAGGACATAACAGGAGAGCACTGATGAAAATGCGTAGTAGTATTTCTAATGTTATATTGTCAGGTTTGGAACAGTACATCATTGTGCTGGGATTCATATCTACCAGGAATGTTCTGATATACAGTTATATACAGTAGTTTACAAATACTCATCAATCATACCTCTACTTTGCTCTTTTTCTTTAGGTTGTTGGCTCCAGAGGATCTATAGAGATCAATCCCAGAGACACCATGGTTAAAGAGAGCAGCATAGTGGGAGTGGCCCTTTTCTTTGCAACACCGGTACAAAACAACAGCAAAAAAATTGTCAGTTATCTATTTTTTTTTCCATTTTAAAATGTTGTTTTTAATTCAGCTAAGCCTATTTTCCAGAGTAGGTTTGATTGTTATTATTTGAAAATGTTTAGTTTGTTAAGGTTAGTGTTCTGTGCTATTATTGTTATTATTTTTTATTTTATTTAGTTTTCCAAGTAAGCAAAATCATGCACATTGGTAATACTACTGCCAAAACCTTTGGCTATGACTCCATACATGATACATAAATATGTACAGAATTCTTATTCCGTGCCCCACTTGGTGATTTGGACATCTTTCTTCTCCCCCTGCTCCTCTCAGGAGGAGTTGAAGGAGTGTGGAGCTCTACTGTATGCAGGGATGGAAGCTGGTTGGTTGCGTCCGGTCGTCAGTTCCCAGTATCCGCTTGAAAAAGCTGCCCAGGCCCACCATGATATCATCGAGTCTCCCGGGGCTGCTGGGAAGATGGTCCTGACTATGTGATGACACGACCATGTAATGGGTCACAGTTCACCTTTACAGTTTTTACAGTTCAGGCTGTTTTTAAATGGGTGATACTTCAATAAAAAGTTTCAGGAACAGTTAATGTTGTTGTTTGTTGCTTCTATGGCAAAAATCAGTTTGCTAGATCACAGAAAATAATGCAGAAAATCCTTAGGCTGGATTTGTTTTCACTGTACCATGATGCTGCGATTTGCCAATTGGATGAAACCTTACTGTAGTGAAGTTGTTTAGGACATTTATTTATTTATTTAGGACAGTGCATGCTAATGAACATAAATGTAAAAACAAATTACATGAATGTAAACATGCCAGATTATAGCCAAAGGCTAATTTCCATCTGTTGTCCTTAAACATAAAAAAATAGACATAATAATTCAGAAAAATTCATCATTCATTCATAATAAAAACTCCATCACCAAACTTACACATACACACCATTCTGTTCCCAAATAAAACATTAAAACTATACAACTCATACATGATCTCACACTTGATTTGTCCATAACCAGTTTTTAAGCTTTGCCTTAAACAAATTGAAAGTCGAGCATTCTCTAATGGGTTGAGGAAGACTGTTCCACAGATGGCCACCCTTGACAGAGAGGACATTCTGCCCAAATGCTGTCCGTCTGTGGGGTATAAACAAGTCTCCTCGGGTTGTAGCTCGAGTGGTCCTGTCTGAGCTTTCTTTATGCCTAATGAACTGCTTTAGTGGTGGTGGAGCAAGGGAGTGTAAGACTTTATATATTAAACAGACTCTTTTAAGTTTCATTAAGTTATTGAAGTTCAGTAATTTATGTTTTTTTAACACATGACAGTGGTGGTGGGAAGTCGGTTTTTTGTCAAGTAGTTTTAAACTTCTTTTATAAATGTTTTCAATAGTTTTAAGTGTTGTTGGACAAGCAAGTGACCAGGACGTCAAACAATAGTCCATATGAGAGATGATCATTGAGTAAAAATAAGTTTTTGCAACTTTCATATTTAAATTATTACGTATATGGTTAAAATTTCGATTATTAAATTTAAGTACCTGGGACACTTTATTTATGTGACTCTTGAAGGATAATGTTGGGTCTAGAATGACCCCAAGATATTTAAATTCTGGTGCTAGATCAAGCTCTACTCCATCCAGGAATACGTTTGACTGCTTCAAGTTTAAGGGGCGTTTGGAAAAATACATACAGACAGTTTTTGAGGTGTTCAACATTAGGCATGAGTCCTCCAGCCAGCTATGCATTAATGCTAAAGCAGCTGTAAGATCTTTTGCCACCTGCTGGACACTATTTGCTTGCGTATATATAACTGCATCATCCGCATACATTTGAGCAAATATATTTGGACAGACTTCAGGTAAGTTATTGATAAAAAGAGAGAACAATAAGGGCCCAAGAACAGATCCTTGAGGAACCCCTGTATCACAGTCTATATATGGAGATTTAACCCCGTCCAACACCACACACTGTTTCCTGTGTGAGAGATATGAGGCAAACCACTGAAGAGCCTGACTGGAGATATTAAACTGAGTCAATCTGGACAACAATATCTGATGGTTTACAGAGTCGAAAGCCTTCTTCAGATCTAAAAATACAGCTCCAAGACAGGGACTCTTGTCCAGCAAGCTCTTCAAGTTCTCCACTAACATACACAGGGCAGTATCTGTGGAGTGATGTGCCCGAAACCCAAACTGCAATGGATGTAATGAGGGTTGGGTGTTTTCTAGGTGAGCAGTGAGGAATTTAACCACCCACTTCTCAGCTATTTTAGATACGACCGGGAGTATGCTTATGGGGCGATAATTAGACATGTCAGTCTTCACACCTGCTTTGAAAATTGGTGTAACTGCAGCAATTTTCCAATCTGTTGGAACAATGGAGTGTTCGAAAGACATATTCAAAACATAAGTGGTTGGACGTACAAGCAAATCCATATGTTCCTTTAGGAAATTTGTGTTAATACCATATACATCAAGTGCTTTTGATTGTTTTAAACCTGTAATTAGTTTAGCAACTTCAGTGTCTGAAATATGAGTGATGGTGAACAAATTTTGACCAACATCATTCGCATTATCAGAGCATACGACTGAGTCAAAGCGCTGACTGATCTCCTTAACAGATGAAATAAAGAAAGTGTTTAAGTTACTGGCAATAGATAGAGGCTCTCTAACAATAGAGTTATTTACATAGAGTTCAACTGTATTTTTACTTTTGTTTGAATGACGGCCAAGTAATTTATTTAAGTGTTGCCAGATAATTTTACCATTACCTTTGGCTCTTTCAATTATATTTATAAAAAAATTTGCTTTGGCCTGTCTCACACTTCTTGTTACTTTGTTCCGCATTGAAGTAAATCTCTGTCTATCCAGAGTTAGACCTGTTTTCAGGAACTGTTTTAGTAATTGATCTCTTGTTTTCATTAAATTCTTGCACTCTTTATTTAACCAGGGCAAATTAGATGTTGTCTTTATTTTTTGTCGACCTCTAATGGAGTATGTTGATATGACATCCTTGACAATGTCAGTGAAGTGACTACTGCAGAATTGTGGATCATCACTACACAATAAAGGCTCCCAGTTAACTGATGCTAATGCTTCTGCTACATTTTGTCGCTGACTTCTTGGTATAAATTCATAAAAGGATCTCCTATTAGATGAACTTTGAAAGTGATTCTTAACCCGTGATTTTATAAGTTTTCTAGAAAATAATATAAAATTGTGGTCTGAAATACCAGAGATAAAATTATAAGATTTAATAATTCGCTCGGGCTTATTACTGAAAACCAGATCTATTTTAGTTTTAGAGTGTCTCGTTATTCTTGTGGGTTGTTCAATGAGTTGAGTAAAGTTTAAAGTCTCCATTATGTCCTTGAGTGTTTTTTTGTCCTTTTCACAGTCTCAGTTGACATTAAAATCTCCCATTACAATTATTTCATTAGACTTATTATTTATAGTATGATATTTAAGTAATATCTGTAGTTGTTCATAAAAAATATTCTTTGCGGAAGGAGGGCGATATAAACAGATCAACGTAAATGACATTTCTGGGGAAAGAGTGATTTTAAACAGAAATATGTTCTATTTCGACATCTCTTGGTGAACTAAGTAAAGAGCAATCCAGGTGTTTTTTTACATACACAAGTATTCCTCCTCCTCTTGCTCCAATTCTATCCCTTCTGAATACTGTGTACTCTGGAAAGACAACCGCAGACTCAGGAGAAGAACTTGTGAGCCAAGATTCAGAGATACCCAAAATAGATATATTGGAATTGCTTAGAATATGTTCCAGTTGCTCATGCTTTGGTAACATACTGCGAATGTTAATGTGTCCACATAGAAGCCCCTTTGGTTTATTTTTAGTGTCCCAGATTACTTTAGCCTGATTAAATGTCTTGCAGATCTTTGTTCCTCTGTAACTTTTAATAGCAGGATTTCTTGTCCTTTTGTTGACAATGCTATGAGCATTTAATGATGAGAAACCCTTTACCGGAGACTGTAGTTTGGGTACAGCAGGTGGGGGCCCAGGCAGCCGAGATGGGGGCCCAGGCAGCCGAGATGGGGGCCCAGGCAGCCGCGTTGGGGGCCAAGGCACTTGAGGTGGAAGTCCGAGCAGCCGAGGTGGAAGCCCAGGCAGCCGAGTTGGAGACCCAGGCAGCCGAGTTGGAGACCCAGGCAGCCGAGGTGGAAGCCCAGCTAGCTGAGATGTAGGCCCAGGCAGCTGAGGTGGAGGTCTGAGCAGCTGAGGTGTAGGCCCAGGCAGCTGAGGTGGAGGTCTGAGCAGCTGAGGTGTAGGCCCAGGCAGCTGAGGTGGAGGTCTGAGCAGCTGAGGTGAAGGCCCAGGCAGCTGAGGTGAAGGCCCAGGCAGCTGAGGTGAAGGCCCAGGCAGCTGAGGTGGAGGCCCAGGCAGCTGAGGTGGAGGCCCAGGCAGCTGAGGTGGAGGCCCAGGCAACCACAGTGGAAACCCAGGCAGCTGAAATGGAGGCCCAGGCAGCCGAGATGGAGGCCCAGGCAGCTGAGATGTGCCCCAGGCAGCTAAGGTGTAGGCCCAGGCAGCTGAGGTGGAGGTCTGAGCAGCTGAGGTGAAGGCCCAGGCAGCTGAGGTGAAGGCCCAGGCAGCTGAGGTGAAGGCCCAGGCAGCTGAGGTGGAGGCCCAGGCAGCTGAGGTGGAGGCCCAGGCAGCTGAGGTGTAGGCCCAGGCAGCTGAGGTGGAGGTCTGAGCAGCTGAGGTGAAGGCCCAGGCAGCTGAGGTGAAGGCCCAGGCAGCTGAGGTGAAGGCCCAGGCAGCTGAGGTGGAGGCCCAGGCAGCCGAGGTGGAGGCCCAGGCAGCTGAGATGGAGGCCCAGGCAGCTGAGGCAGAAACCCAGGCAGCTGAGGCGGAGGCCCGAGCAGCTGAGGTGGAAGCCCAGCTAGCTGAGATGTAGGCCCAGGCAGCTTAGGTGGAGGCCCAGGCAGCAGAGGTGGAGGTCTGAGCAGCAGAGGTGGAGGCCCGAGCAGCTGAGGTGTAGGCCCAGGCAGCTGAGGTGAAGGCCCAAGCAGCTGAGGTGTAGGCCCAGGCAGCTGAGGTGAAGGCCCAGGAAGCTGAGATGGAGGCCCAGGGGGCTGAGGTGTAGGCCCAGGCAGCTGAGGTGTAGGCCCAGGCAGCTGAGGTGGAGGCCCAGGCAGCTGAGGTGAAGGCCCAGGCAGCTGAGGTGAAGGCCCAGGAAGCTGAGATGGAGGCCCAGGCAGCTGAGGTGTAGGCCCAGGCAGCTGAGGTGTAGGCCCAGGCAGCTGAGGTGGAGGTCTGAGCAGCTGAGGTGTAGGCCCAGGCAGCTGAGGTGGAGGTCTGAGCAGCTGAGGTGAAGGCCCAGGCAGCTGAGGTGGAGGCCCAGGCAGCTGAGGTGGAGGCCCAGGCAGCTGAGGTGGAGGCCCAGGCAACCACAGTGGAAACCCAGGCAGCTGAAATGGAGGCCCAGGCAGCTGAGATGGAGGCCCAGGCAGCTAAGGTGTAGGCCCAGGCAGCTGAGGTGGAGGTCTGAGCAGCTGAGGTGAAGGCCCAGGCAGCTGAGGTGAAGGCCCAGGCAGCTGAGGTGGAGGCCCAGGCAGCTGAGGTGGAGGCCCAGGCAGCTGAGGTAGGCCCAAGCAGCTGAGGTGTAGGCCCAGGCAGCTGAGGTGGAGGCCCAGGCAGCTGAGGTGAAGGCCCAGGCAGCTGAGGTGAAGGCCCAGGCAGCTGAGGTGAAGGCCCAGGAAGCTGAGATGGAGGCCCAGGCAGCTGAGGTGTAGGCCCAGGCAGCTGAGGTGTAGGCCCAGGCAGCTGAGGTGGAGGTCTGAGCAGCTGAGGTGTAGGCCCAGGCAGCTGAGGTGGAGGTCTGAGCAGCTGAGGTGAAGGCCCAGGCAGCTGAGGTGGAGGCCCAGGCAGCTGAGGTGGAGGCCCAGGCAGCTGAGGTGGAGGCCCAGGCAACCACAGTGGAAACCCAGGCAGCTGAAATGGAGGCCCAGGCAGCTGAGATGGAGGCCCAGGCAGCTGAGATGGAGGCCCAGGCAGCTAAGGTGTAGGCCCAGGCAGCTGAGGTGGAGGTCTGAGCAGCTGAGGTGAAGGCCCAGGCAGCTGAGGTGAAGGCCCAGGCAGCTGAGGTGGAGGCCCAGGCAGCTGAGGTGGAGGCCCAGGCAGCTGAGGTGGAGGCCCAGGCAACCACAGTGGAAACCCAGGCAGCTGAAATGGAGGCCCAGGCAGCTGAGGTGGAGGCCCAGGCAGCTGAGGTGTAGGCCCAGGCAGCTGAGGTGGAGGTCTGAGCAGCTGAGGTGAAGGCCCAGGCAGCTGAGGTGAAGGCCCAGGCAGCTGAGGTGAAGGCCCAGGCAGCTGAGATGGAGGCCCAGGCAGCTGAGATGGAGGCCCAGGCAGCTGAGGCAGAAACCCAGGCAGCTGAGGCGGAGGCGCGAGCAGCTGAGGTGGAAGCCCAGCTAGCTGAGATGTAGGCCCAGGCAGCTTAGGTGGAGGCCCAGGCAGCAGAGGTGGAGGTCTGAGCAGCAGAGGTGGAGGCCCGAGCAGCTGAGGTGTAGGCCCAGGCAGCTGAGGTGAAGGCCCGAGCAGCTGAGGTGTAGGCCCAGGCAGCTGAGGTGAAGGCCCAGGAAGCTGAGATGGAAGCCCAGGCAGTTGAGGTGTAGGCCCAGGCAGCTGAGGTGTAGGCCCAGGCAGCTGAGGTGAAGGCCCAGGCAGCTGAGGTGTAGGCCCAGGCAGCTGAGGTGTAGGCCCAGGCAGCTGAGGTGAAGGCCCAGGCAGCTGAGGTGTAGGCCCAGGAAGCTGAGGTGTAGGCCCAGGCAGCTGAGATGGAGGCCCAAGCAGCTGAGGCAGAAACCCAGGCAACTGAGGAGGAGGCCCGAGCAGCTGAGGTGGTAACCCAAACAGCAGAAGTGGAGGCCCGGACAACAGGGGGGTACACACTATTAGCTGTAGGTGTAGCCTTACTAACTGGAACGGTGGTTGGAGCACAGTTAGTTGAGGTGGAAAGCAATGCAGAGATAGCTGTGCCCATAGGCTAACTAGGCTAATTAGTTGTAGCCAGTCCAAATCACTGATGTTTGAATTAGGTCCAGGATTTAGTTCTATATCACCAGCCAAAAGTAGCATCAGAACAAGTTTCAGAATCTCCAGCGACAGTTGTGGTATATTTGATTGTTCGTGTTTACCTGGGGGTGGTCTAGCATGACCAAAATCCAAGAATCTTGTGAACAAAAGATGTTGACTCCATTTGGCTGGGAAAGTGGTATAATTATCCAGCTTTCTTGGACATGTCGAACTCCACAGAAGATAAAAATGTATAAAAACAAAAAGACAAGTTGATGTCAAGATCCAGGGGTTTTTAGATGGTTTTTTAGGTGGGTTTTTTGGCAAAAGCACAGGACCTGCCAAGCTGTGTGTCTGCACCCTAGCAGCCATCTTGATTTTCTTTAGTTCGAGTTAATATACTTTTGTATTTCTAAAGCTGAATTTAATAGTTTTTTTTCCCCGAATGATCAGAGTGTTTTTGCAGCTCTCTCCATAACGTCTGTTGTCACTGATTTTCAGTTTAGTTCTTGTGTAATTTGGCATATCTCACTCTTTTCTCCTTGTTACCCTTCCTTAAGAAGGGCATCTTGACAGACAGCCTTCGCCTGAGAGCATTTGTGATGAGGCTTCATTAAACAGTAGATGAATAAACTGAAGGACCCCATGCATATATCATGTCCTGTGTCACGTCTATTCTGGTGTTTTTCGCCCTTTTTCTTAAGGACATCCTTCAATTGTTCAGTTTCCTCACATTGTTTTAAGAACACACTACACACTGTGTCAAAATATGCCAGGTCTCGTCATCTACGGTTCATAACATCATCATAAGATAGACAGAAAATCTGGAGAAATCTCTGTGTGCAAGGGATAAGGCCAAAAATACGTCCTGTATATCTGTAATGTTTGGGCCCCTTGGTAAAATTACATGAAAAGCATGCATGATTCTGTCCTGCCCTCAGGAACACTTCCTGAAATCATTGTCTGTGAACACAGTTCACCGTGCCTTCCACAAATGCAGATTAAAGCTCTGTTGTGCAAAAAGAAGCCATGCATCAAAAAAGCCACTGCCTTCTCTGGATTTAAAATAGCCTGTGACAAAGTGGAAAACACTTCTTTTTTAAGCCCTCAGTTCAAAAGCCTGAGTCTCTAATGCCTACAGAACCGACAGCTTGCTCATCTGGAAAGGCACCATCAGTGCTGGAAGGTATATGCATGTTGATGTTTTTGTCTAGCATAAACCTATTTGCTGGAATGTTCAAGACAATTCTACTACACAGCAAAGCAAGACACAAGTCGCCAAAGTTCTTTGTGTTACTCGTGCACGAGGGAGAGAACTGGACGAGCGCCGTTCCTTCACTTGACCCCAGTTGCTCTCGTCTGCTCCC
This sequence comes from Pelmatolapia mariae, assembly GCF_036321145.2. Taxonomy (NCBI): domain Eukaryota; kingdom Metazoa; phylum Chordata; class Actinopteri; order Cichliformes; family Cichlidae; genus Pelmatolapia; species Pelmatolapia mariae. The sequence continues at coordinate 3,452,219 of NC_086243.1, read as the reverse complement.
TCGTAACACTGCTCTTTATTGAGGTTACATGAATATGCATAGGTTCATTAACATATGACATCTTACATAGGCGTACATGTAATCAAAGAGTACCAGTCTGTGCATAGTGTGTGTGTGTGTGTGTGTGTGTGTGTGTGTGTGTGTGTGTGTGTGTGTGTGTGTGTGTGTGTGTGTGTGTGTGTGTGTGTGTGTGGTCAAGATGTGACCCTGTGAACGACTCCCCAAAATCTGCTGGCCTGGAAATCCAGCAGTTCATCTAAACAAAAGGCACTTATACTAAAACAGATATAGAGTAGGTTTCCTGTAGTATAAATCAGTAAGAGAAGGTATGACCTCTCTCATGACCTTAAGATGTGTGTGCATGCCAGAGTGCTCTGGAAGGCACACAGAGTCTTTGCAGACTGCTAAGGATCAGACATCCTATAATTATGCAATCGATTATAAAACTAAGCATATATGAGTAAATATTTCTAAGCATAAATGACAATCAACAATATAAACCTGACACATGTTTTAGACCAACACCAACATATGTATGCAGATGACATCTTTTTAATGTAAATAAACGAGATCAGCTGCATCTATTGGCTATTGGATAGCACGGTTTTGTAGTAGGAGGATCCGGTGCTGAACTAGTCTGCCTGCAGTTCGGATCTTTCACCAGTTCAAAACATTCTATTTGTCATGAATGTAAAATATGGCAAATATTATATGGCAGACTCAGGACTTGAATCCAATATCAAACAAGAATGGGACAACAGTCCTCTCCCAGCAGCTGGTGTCTTCAGCTCCCAGATGTTTACATACTCTTCCTGTCCAAACTTTTTTAAAACATGTCATTGCCATCAAATTCAAAATCACCTTATTTTCTTTCTTAAAATAGCATGTTTTCTCAATTTAATTAGCCGATTGCTCATTTTGAAAAATGCACCATTTTTACCTCCTGGTAACTACTTTGTTTGCTGCTTAGCATTATTTAAAGAAAAAAAAATCTGTATTTTTACAGGCATCACTTCCTGACATCAGTGAATGTCCTCCAGCTTTAAGTTGGTGTTTAGTTCCTTTAAAAATGGAAACTAGAGCATCTTTAAATGCAGTATAATGTAGCATATACATAGCAGAGAGAACCAGAATCTCAAGACTGGCTTTGATTCAGATGTAGCAGTTACAATGTGCTGAGTCCGGCGTGGTGAGTGCGCTGATCATGGAGCACTCTTGCTTGCCATGGTCAAATTTGTGACATTCATTCGGGCAACCAACAGAAATGCAGAATGACAGGAAGAAGCTGCTATAGTACAAATAAAGACCATAAGTGGCCACACACAAAAAAATGGTTAAACATAAATAGAAAATCCTCACTTTGAAAGCAAATAGTAATTATTGTGTAAAAAAAATGCATCTTTTCAGTTGCAGTCACTCTAGACATCAGTGATACTTAGAATTAAGATAAACAAAACAAACAACGAAAAAACTAAGACAAAGTTTAAGGCTCTGTTTCCAAGTCAGACATGACATCTGTTCCTCTCAGGTAACAGCCAACTCTACTGAGCATGCTTCAGAGACGGCCAGGTAACCTGAGCTAGACCCACTCATATACACGGTACGTGTTGCAGCACTACAGCAACCAGTAAATGATGGCTCTACAGCAGGCAAGCACTACAGGTCATTCTGATGGATCATGTGAGTGGAGTGCAGGGTTAAAACACTTGGTTAGGAACAGGTAAGGAACCTGCTAATGTTTTTTAATGGATTTCTATGATGACGATCTGACAATGATCTTTTTTAAAATTAATATTTAGATGTTCAGAATAAGAAACCAAGCTGTAGTAGATGACATTGGAATAAAGGTGCACAATTTGGTATATACCAAATTGTAATTGGGTCACTAATAAGCTCTGTTAAAAGCATATTTTCCAAATGTTGTAACTGTCTAGTGAGTTGCCGTGACGATGGTGGGTAAAACTTATCCGAGGAGTCAGTCAACTAATAAGATGGGATAAGTTTGAACTGGACTGAAACCTAATATCCCATGGTTAACATGTGTGTACCCTGACCATCACACTATCATGAGGCCTGGCGTGCTTCAGTGAAAGTCTCACTAATGTAGTTTCCAGGCAAGTTCGCAGTTTCTTCGCAGCACTTCATTAACCCGTGCAGTTCATCAGGAAATCTAGGCTATATTACCAGCTGGTAATGCCATTTTCAACTTAAACCAGCATGAGGGTGGCTGTACCTCAGGAGGTAGAACAAGTCACGTACTAACTAATCCAAAGGTTAGTGGTTCGATCCCTGATTGTTTCAGTCTGCATGGTCAAATATCCTGCTTCTTAATTCAGATAAAACTGAGGTTATTGTACTCGGCCCTGAAAATCTTAGAAATATGGTATCTAAGCAGATCCTTACTCTGGATGGCATTACCTTGGCCTCCAGTAATGCTGTGAGGAACCTTGGAGTCATTTTTGACCAGGACATGTCCTTCAAGGCACATATTAAACAAATATGTAAGACTGCTTTCTTCCATTTGCGCAACATCTCTAAAATTAGAAATATCCTGTCTCAGAGTGATGCTGAAAAACTAGTTCATGCCTTCATTACTTCCAGGCTGGACTACTGTAACTCATTATTATCAGGATGTCCTAAAAACTCCCTGAAAAGTCTTCAGTTAATCCAAAATGCTGCAGCAAGAGTACTGACAGGGACTAGAAAGAGAGAGCATATTTCTCCTGTTTTGGCTTCCCTTCATTGGCTTCCTGTTAAATCCAGAATTGAATTCAAAATCCTGCTCCTCACATACAAGGTCTTAAATAATCAGGCCCCATCTTATCTTAATGACCTTGTAGTACCATATCACCCTATTAGAGCACTTCGCTCTCGCTCTGCAGGCTTACTTGTTGTTCCTAGAGTATTTAAAAGTAGAATGGGAGGGAGAGCCTTCAGTTTTCAGGCCCCTCTTCTGTGGAACCAGCTTCCAGTTTGGATTCAGGAGACAGACACTATCTCTACTTTCAAGGTTAGGCTTAAAACTTTCCTTTTTGCTAAAGCATATAGTTAGGGCTGGACCAGGTGACCCTGAATCCTCCCTTAGTTATGCTGCAATAGACGTAGGCTGCCGGGGATTCCCATGATGCATTGAGTTTTTCCTTTCCAGTCACCTTCTCACTCACTATGTGTTAATAGACCTCTCTGCATCGAATCATATCTGTTATTAATCTCTGTCTCTCTTCCACAGCATGTCTTTCATCCTGTTTTCCTTCTTTCACCCCAACCGGTCGCAGCAGATGGCCGCCCCTCCCTGAGCCTGGTTCTGCCGGAGGTTTCTTCCTGTTAAAAGGGAGTTTTTCCTTCCCACTGTCGCCAAAGTGCTTGCTCATAGGGGGTCATATGATATGATTGTTGGGTTTTTCTCTGTATTTATTATTGTGCTATCTACTGTACAATATAAAGCGCCTTGAGGCGACTTTTGTTGTGATTTGGCGCTATATAAATAAAATTGAATTGAATTGAATTGAATTGAATAAGATACTAAACCCCAAATTGTGTTTGTTGAAGTGTGACTGTTGGATAGAAAGATGGCAAGCAGTGCTTGTATGAATGGGTGAATGAGACATAGACTAGAAAAGTGCCACATAAGAACGAGTCCATTCAGTATTACCACTGAAGCTATGTTTGGCTGCTCCCTTTAATCATAAGGAGCCACCACAGCAGGTAGCTGCATCTGTTTTGACTTGGCTGATTTTTGTTCCTCACACAAACCCAAAGAGATCTGTGTGCCTCCTCGGGATTGAACTGAGGGACCTTCAGACTGTTTTGTGAATGTATAAACCACTACGCTGTGACATTGCTCAGTGATGTTTTACTAACAGCAGGCAGAAAATCTCTAAAGCAGATATACTAGAAGCTGAACATCCTTAAAACAAAATAACACATCGTGGACGTCAGGAGGCACAGACAGGCTCACTGCCCTCTCATTATAAATGGAGAATGAGTGGAATCTGTCTCCACCTTCAGGTTTCAGGGCGATCACATCTCCGCTGATCAAGTGCAGCAGCAGCTACACTTCCTCTGGCTCCTGAGGAAGAATAACATGGACCAGAAGCTGCTGCTGGCCTTCTACTGTTCCTCAGTGTAGAGCAAGCTCTCCTACTATGTGTATCTCTGATGTCTTATTATTTATATTTTGTTCCTGCACAGTAGATGTGGAGCATCCACAATTTCATTTTTTATGTACAAGGACAATAAAGGGCTATTCTATTCTGTTCCACTAAGAAATGTATATTTGTCCTGGTCCTAGGTTCTTGCGTTTACTTTAGAGTTATTATTATTACTGTTATTCTGTGCCTGAAGATTTAGGTTACTGTCTGATGATTGACTTTCTATCATACTGTTAATTCTGAGCGTTAGTTCTTGTTGTATTGTGTGAGGTCTGTTGGCTGTTTAGTTTCTATGAAATTTTGGCTACAAGTCTAGATTGCTTTACTGTGGTGTTCGGTCTGAGTTCTTTGTTTCCTGTCTCATCCACATGTGTCTTGTCAAGAGACAACAAAGAGACACAAAACAGCTTTAAAGAAATACAATACACAAAAAAGAGATGCACTACAAAACAACTTTTTTTTTTTTTTGCCTGCTCCCTTTAAGTGTTGTCACAGCCGATCATCTGCCTCCATCTAACCCTATCCTTGACCTCCTCCTCTATCACACCAACAATTTCGGTTCCCCTTCACTACATCCATAAACTTTTTCAGAGGTCTTCCTCGTTTCCTCCTGCCTGGCATTTCCATCTTCAACATCCTTTGTCTAATATATCCACTTCCACCTCGAGTTTCTAACTCTGTCCCCAAACTGCTCAACCTGAGCTGTCCCTCTGATGATGTCCATCCTGGTCACTCTGTCACTTGCACATCAGCCTCTTGTCTTTTTCTTAGAGCTACTGCCTCCAAACCCTGCATCATAGTAGGTCTCACCACTGTCTTGTAAACCTTCCCTTTCTTGCTGCTATCCTTTTGTCACAAATCCCCCTGACACCATCTCCACCTACTCCACTCTGCCTACACTCTCTTCTTCGCCTCTTGTGTACTGTCTGTTGCTTTGGATAGTTGACCCCAGATATTTAAAGTTGTCTACCCTCACTACCTCTATTCCTAGGAGCTTCACTGTTACACCTGTCTCCCAGGTGTCTACTGTCTCTTCAGTAGTATTAAGACAAACTTTAATGTCAGTTAAAACAGTTCCCTATGCAAAAGAACAACAGTGTCGAGACTCACAAAAATGGGGCAACATGACAGAGACAAAAGAGATTAACGTGACACACAAAGATGCATGAAATGACAACAAAGAGACTTGATGTGATGAAATACAGAACACAAAACAACTACCAAGACATTCAAAATCACTATGTAAAAATGCACGAGATCAGAGTGCAGCTGTATATTTACATCAGTGAAAAAAAGAGCTTAGTGAAGATGGAAGCTCCACATTCAGTTCAGTGTTAATAAAACATAATGCTTAAATAGCTCTTAAATCAGGTTTAAGTGGTGCTTAGACGTTATTGTTTCAATCAGCAGTGCTGTCTGCGCTAGGAATAAACTGCAAAATGCGTTTCTTGTATAGCAGATAAAAGTCTGCCAGGTTGAAATATAATTGCACTCTGTAATGAATGTGTTGTCTTGCTGGTCAATCTGATGAGCCATTCTGCTTTATGGTTATTGTGGAGTAGCTTACATTTGTTTATCACCAGAGAAAAGTCCATTAGTAAAAGAGCTTTAGCAGAAACATGATAGGCCTCATTTGGCTACAATGTCGAGCTGTTATCCATCAGTCAGCCTCCTCTGGGGACAAACTCTATCTCCCCAGTGCTACCTAACACACAAATACACATGGTGATGCATTACCATTTAGCTTTATTTGTTTGCTTAGCAACAGAGAGCGAACGTGTACTTGGTGATGGTGTTGACGGTAAGAATTACTTTCAATCTGTGAAAACACCTATGAAGACATCTGTATGTGTTTTATTCATGATGTCACTCATTCGTCTACAGTACTTGTGTGTTGTTCTGTTCAGGATGCTGCAGGCTAAGGTCCACACTCAGCCACGCAGGTCTGACTACACAAGATGGGTGATTATGGTGTTTTTACAGTGATACAATTACGTCTTTTTGTAGGACAAACAAATGATAATGGCGATACGGATAAAGCTGTATCAGGTTACGACCCTGTGGAAGAGAGGTCTCCTCATCACTTCACTGTAACACAACATGTACAGTGAGTAGTATACATGGTTTTCTTGCATCGCAGAGGCCCACTGCAGGCAGTTAAGATTATGCAAATTTCTTTTCAGATATTTTGCTGATGTTGTTGCTGCTAGTCATCAGCGCCCAGCGCATGTCCCAAGTCCCGCTGTGTCCTGCTTCCTGTATGGTTTGTTCTGAGGATGCTGTCATCTGCCAAAGACTGACTAAAATTATAGGTAAAAAAAAATATGCCATTCCCCTCTATAACTGAAAACTGAGCCTAAATAAGTGCATAGTCCTACTGTATGGCAGTCATATGAAAAACATTATTTGTCATAGTATTCAGAGCTGAAGACAGCAAAACACGAGAGAAAAGGAACTAACAAAATAAAGGAGATAGTAACTAAACAAGTAAACACTGAACACAGACATGAAGGATTAACAATCAAATAAGAGGGTACTGGGATATGGAGGACCGGGAGAGTTACGTTACACTGAAATAAAGCATTTCATGCTTTAATAATCAATTGTAAATTAATAAAATAATTTGCTAATTACTTTTTGATTATGTTTTTAAAAAAAATCCATTATATGGTAATTTAATGGACAAAAACACAAGGAATGTTTTTTTTTGTTTGTTTTTTTTAACTCTTTAAGTATCAAAAAGCTATGTGGTAACTGATGAGACTGTGTTTACAGACAGTAACTCAGTTATCAATCACAGGACTCGGTGCTTGTTCCAGCAGTTTGATTAGTTTCCAAGTTTATTTGTGAAAGCAGACATTAGCTTACTAAAAACGGTAGCTAGCTAGTACCGCCATATCACAAACTAGCACAAGCCTACAAGGGTAGGGCTACCTGGAGTGATGCTAATGTTACGTGCTACTTTCGTGTTACCTTCCGCAATTCGTAATACTAATTTGCAAATGGATTCACTAATACATATTTTATTGCACAATGCATTATAAAATGACAAAATGTAATAATAATAAAATCAAGCCTTAAAGCTCAAAGAAACACAAAAGCCAGTATTGCAAAACATAAACTAAAGAAAACCAACAGAATTTGACATTACTAAAAACTGTCATATATTACACTTTTTTAATAAGCTTATATAATTAATAAAACCTAGAAACATTTTTACTGTAATTCATTTTGTTTTGTATTCTTTCCCAGATTAGCTTATTGACAAGTGAAATTCCCCAAAACTATGATTTGATGTAGCATAATGCAAAATTTACCACTTTAATGTGGTAAATGTGGTAATGTGGTTTACTTCTCACGTATGTAGCCGAAAGGCACTAATATGCTGATGATGTTGTGTGTTTTTCTATGCCTTGACCAGTTGCTCCGAATACCACACAGGCTCTGCTGCTAACAGAAGGCTCAATTTCTACAGTTCAGCCTGCGTCACTGTCTGAGCTGAGCAACATTACAGTCATTGGTGAGTAAACTGGTGAGTTTTGAGAATTGCAAAACTGCAACAATAGTGGTAGGACAAACTGATTCTGTTCAACTTCTGCCTGATTGCAGAAGTTGGAACAGTTTGTTGAAGGATGGGACGGGTCCTTCAAAGTAAATCAAAGTTAGTTTAAATAGTGAATCAAAAAGCAGCCACATTGGTCAAGAGGGTTATTTGAAGGTAGCAAGCAAAAGCTTCTAATGCAGTTTTTCATATTCATTCTATGATAAATTTTGCCTCTCAAATTTACAAAAATAAAGACTCAAGACTAACTACACACAAGCAAGGCAATTAGTCTTGCTTGTGTTACATGTTCCCTCTTAGTAAAGCCTTTAACTTTTGATCCATAGAGGTCAGTGTGCCAAACCCTTTTGCTAGATGAAATAGAGTTACTTTTAAAACTGTGACCCACTAAACTTCAGAAGAAAGTCCTCTGCACCATAAAAATACTGCAAAGCAATGGCAGATGACAGATAGAAAAAGAACAAAAGAAGGAAAATTGTTTCTTTTCCAGACTCTTTTTTAGAAACAATAGCATAGCCAGGCAACAGGACATCTTTCACTTTTTAGATGCATTAAAACATTTAGACTCCTGGTTTTATAGTGTTCGAATGTATTTCTCCCTGCTGATCATCCAGGTTTGAGTCATAACAACATCTCAGAACTTGGTAAAGAGTCCTTCAGAAATCTGCCCTTCCTCCGCACATTACTGCTGGACCACAACCTCCTGAACAGTGAGTCTCTACAGGGTGGAGCTCTGATGAATCTAACCCAGCTACAGGTCCTTACCTTGGGCCATAATATCATTAGCACGGTAGGTACCTTTGCTGGGGAAAATGCTACTATTTGCAACAGTAGCATTTTCAGTTGAGAGATTTTGCAGTTAAGTGATTACTTCATTAATCATGGATAGTAAGTCATGGAAAAGATGGATGTAGCCATCGTCACTTTACCAGCTGAAGGTTCGAACTGAACATTTTCAGCCATCTTAGTTTTTTGAAGACCTGAGACCTGACCTGTGACTAACTCATCATATATGGTGAAGCATATCCTCCCGTTCTCCTTCTGGACACCTATGGGGACAGTAATGAGCATCATATTGTATTCAGCAAAAATTGAAACCAGAGATAGAAGTCACAAATGATGAGTAAAGTGTTTACTGAGGTAATAGAGCAAGGCTACCCAGGGTAATCTTCCTATGGGAGCTGAACCTTTTTCTACCTGCTGGCATTTAGAAAGAAGATAACCTTTATATAATACATAAACAGTAGGACCAAATACTATGTGCAGATGGTAGTAGATGTTTATCAGCATTTTACGTTGTGGGACTAAATACATGAAGTAAGAATCAACTCTGTGTTGCCGTGCAGATCCAGGGTGGCTGGTTTAAAGGTGCCAAGGCTCTGCAGAGTCTTACACTGGAGGGAAACCTGCTCACCAGCTTAGATTCTCGTTCCTTCCCTCTAAATGACCTCAGAGAACTGAGGAATCTGGATCTGTCAGATAATCTGATTGAACATGTGGACAGAAACAGGTAAGTAGTTAATATTACTGTTTATTTTTTTCCTTTCTTTAAAAGAAATAAAGGACCTTCACCAAAACTAATGTAATATATATAGCGTTGTCCCCTCTGTGTCTTAGTTTCCGTGGCTTGGTGAGCCTGACGACTCTGGATCTTTCCAGAAACCGCCTGAGTTCTGCTCCTGTGGATGCTTTTTCTTACCTCACCTGGCTGACAAATCTCAACCTGGACCTTAACTCATGGAACTGCTCCTGTCAGCTGCTGGAGCTCGCCGACTTCCTGTCCACCTTCATCCAACAACCTGACAAGGTACAGGAACTCCCCCCACTAAACCTACGTCCACTCACCAGTACAACCTGAACTGACTTAAATCTCTTTCTATTTGTGCTGATCTCAGATCCTCTACAATGGCCGTAGGATGGTGTGTGCGAGCGCTGACAACCCAGCTGTAACCACAGTGCTGGAGCTGACTGATGCCAATTGTGTCCCGTCCAATCAGAACATCACAGTGCATATAGAGCCAAGAGCCAGCGTAACGCCTCAGCTGTATGCTCGAGATCTAGCCATCACTGCAGTCATCTGCTTTATCGGTGAGAATGATAAACAACACAGGATAAAAGAACAATGATTTCAATTTAACTCTTAGACATTAATGAAAGAATAAGAAAAGAGAATTAGAGTATTAGATGGAGAATCATAAGCACAGAACACCCAGCTGAAACACAGTTCTAAATGATCAACATTCGAAAATAAAAACAGGAGAAAAATACACTGCAGAACCTTTAATACCCAATCATACTCATTCTCCTGTGCTTCAGGTGGCGTTGGCTTGACTCTGCTGATAGTTCTGATTTACTATCAAGTGTCTCAAAAGAAAAAAATGAAAGAAAGTAAAAGACTGAAAGAGCAAGAAGGAGGAAGCAGCAGCACAGCTAACCACCGTGTTAATCACCTCGATGTTAGAGAGAGGAGGAGGGATGTTTTCTTACAAGAAAACAGCAGGCAGCAGTGGAACAAGGACGCCATGACTTTGGACACATGGGCAAATGAACCCAGAGACCAGTTTAGATTTAGAACTCATAAGAACGGTGGCTGTTTCAGCTGTCCTGACTGCAGCAGTGATGCACCACAGCTGAACCCAATGAGAAGAGAAAACAGGATGAATGGAGGGATTGAGGCAGAGGTGGACAGAGAAAGGAGAAAAATAAGAAGGATACCCGATGAGGAGGGGAAAAGGACAGAAGTTCAGCATAGAATCTTGAACAGGGACACCCCTAACAAGTTTGTTTTTCAAGAAAATACAAATTCATCTTCTTATCCACAGAGTGAAGCCTTTAATCAGAGAGCAGAGATCCTGCCAGCCCGTAAGAACGGCAGAAACGTGAACAATCACAGGACACACGCAGAAGTAAAGATTAAAGGATATGAGAGTTTATGCTGTGAAAGTTGTCACAGGACATACAGAGCAGAGCAGGACATGAGACAACGGAAGATTGGGGCCAATCCAGGAGACTTTGCTCTGCCTAATGGCTTCTCTTCTCAGTACAGGCTGAATGAAAGAGGAAGGAATGCTCATAACCACTCTGACATGATGAAGAACACAGAGTTGAGAAAAGTAATCAGAAATGTGTCATTTGATCTGCAGAGTTCAAGAACCCTGGAGGAAGGAAATAGTCAAATTGAGGACAAGAGAGAGGAGGACGTAATAAGAGACAAAAGAAAGAGAAGAGAAAAGAGGCAGAAAGTTCAATCCAGCCGGTTGGTGAAGGTCAAACTAAACTTGAATCCACTAAGAAAAAGCAAAGTCCATCCAAGGAAGAAAAATGAGGAGGGTCCTTTGGAGAAAAGCAGCTCCAAGAAAAGCAAAGAAAAAAGAAAGGATGGAAAAGAACGTGAGGAGAAGGAAGAAAAAGGAAAGTCTAGCAAGAAAAAAATTAGAAAATCCTCCAAGATTGAGACATCGGCTGAGGATGGAATCAAGGAAGAAGAGGTCGGAGGAGAGGAAGGACAGAAAAGCCAAACACCCTCTGAAAAAACAACTTCCAAAAGTGATAACAGTGACCAGAAAAGTACAGAAGAGAGTAGATACCCAGAGAGCAACCAGTCTGTGCAAAGCAGCAGTGCTGCTGACCAATCAGGGTCCACTATTGTTAGTGGACATGGGCAAAGTCTGCTGGGCAATAAGTATCAAGGAACTGGCCTGACTCTGGGTAGTGCTCAGCATTCGTCTACCAACCTCTCACTGCTTGGCTCAGCTGGCTCACAGCTAAGTGGCAGCAGCCTCTCTCTTCAAGGGGGGAACTTTCTGCTCAGCACCTTGGCCTCAGGATCAAATTTGCTGTTCCCCAGAGATCCAGCTCCTAGTATAGCATTCAGTGGGCCTAACGTGGCTCCAAGCAGTGCTCCAGACATGCTTATCAGACAAGCTGCAGGAGGAGTTCTGTCTGCTGCTAACCCTTTCCATGCAAGTGCAACACCTCAGTTCAAGGGAGTAGCTCCCTTGAACTTAGCAGCAAACCCAGGTGTTAATCCTGCAGTTGTCCAGTCCCCCTCTCAGAGCCAAATGCTTCCTGACAGTGTTCCTCTTGTAGCCAAGCCAAAACCTGAACCAGCACAGGGACAAGTCATTCAGAATGCAGAACTGCATGAGCTATCTGTTGAACCTCAAACATCCATGACCAAAGAGAACCTCCCTGCCTCGCAGGATTGTATGTCTGAGGATGCCCCCAAAAGACTCGAATCAGCGAGCACAGTGGAGAATATATCAATTAGTAACAGTCAGGCAGAGACTGGGAATGTACCTGTTGGTACAATAGTTGATATATCAGTAGGGGGTGTGGCTCAAACTGAGGTGCCTGCAGTGGAAAGGTCTGGAGCCAGCATGCAGGAGGCAGGCGTATCAGGTGTGCCCGGTATAGCCACAGAGAGTGAATCCTCCACAGCAGCTGCTCTGCTGCAGCAAGAGTACCTGCCTGAGGAAGGAGGCTCCCCCTCCCTCAGGAGGAAGCTGAGACTGGTGCTTCCTGAGAAGACATCCAGCCGTCCTCTCACTGCTCTGGAGAGGAAAATACGTTAGAAGCTAACTCAGTATTTAAACTACTTTTTAGCTGAGTAAAAGGAGATAATGTTACTACTGAATCATTTTGAGATTTAGAGGATTTCATATTGTTTATTTTTTATCAATTAGTATTTTTGCATTTTAAAATCATTCATGGCCTTGGAAGCAGCATTTGAATAAAATTACATCACATGAAAACCATTTAGTGGCTTTGCTGCAGCTTTCTGTCTTTCCTCACGATCTTCATCTACAGATGGTATTTCCTTGTGTGTTGTGACAGTATAGTTAAAAATGATGACATTTATTCGTGGACATGAAGCACAGTTTCATGTAAGGCGGAGCTTTTGCTTAGTTCAGCTGCTAACTTACAGTCATTTACACATTTGAGGTTATAATTGCTTGAGTAGTACAGTAAGTTCTACAGTAAATACAGTAGTGAAATAAAGACAACATCTTTCAGTGATCTGAGGACTAAAACACTGTAACTTTGACCTCTATGCAGATTGCAGCAGGTTTCTGGGGTTTTGGTGTGCATGCAGGATTGGGTTTCAGTTTTGGCCCTAGGATGGCTGTTTGCAGAGGATTAGGTTTCCTGGTCACACTGCAGAGCTCTACATGCTACCTACACAGGGGTCCATTTACTGTCTGAGCGTTCTTCCTCCCGTGAGTCACTGTGATATATTATACTGTCGAACGTCACTGTCTTGCTAATGTTGTTCATGGATATGATCACAGAGAAGGTGTCTGTGGTCCTGATTCTTAGATGGCATTGAATTTCTAAGAATAATAACTTCATTTGTATATCCGTTTTTAAAACGCACAGTAAAAAAAATTCTTCACAGATTGGATAGAAGCACGTGTTAATAATAAGTGTACATTTAAACACACAAATACTTACATTAACTGCTGCGTACACACTTCAACACACATATAAGAAGAATGAGAGCCAAAAATTAAAGATGAGGGTAAAGGTAACTTATAAAAACACGTTTTTAATACAAACCAAACATTGAGCTGACCTGATAAGGCAGAGGAGGGCTGTTCCAAAGTTTTGGAGCTCCAACCTTAAAATTGTGGTCACAAAAAATTCATTTCACTTCAGTTTTATTTATATAGTACCAAAGAGAAAAATGGCAACAATCAAACAACCCCCTCTGAGCAAGCACTTGGTGATAGCGGGGAGAAAAAACTCCTTTTTAAAAGGAAGAAATCAGACTCAGGGGCAGCCATCTGCTGTGACCAGCTTTGGGTGAGGAAAAGAAGACAGGGCAAAAGACATACTGTGGAATAATATCTACTGATTAAATGCAGAGTGGTGAATAAACACACAATGAATGAAAACAAAGTGAGTGAAGAAAGCCTAGACCTAGTGCAGTTTAAGTAAGGGAAGATTCAGGGTTACCTAACACAGTATAAGCTTCATCAAAAAGGAAAGTTTGATCTTAGAAGTAGATCCAAACTAGGAGCTGGTTCCACACAAGAGGGGCTTTGATTCTGAAAGCGCTGCTTCCCATTATACTTTTAAAAACCCAGAGCAGGAACCACAAGTAAGCCTGTAGTCTGTGTTACGGGTTCGAAATTGAGGACGAGAGTAAAACAATGATGGTCCAGAAGAGGTCGGTCAAACAATTGATTTTAATGAATGCACGCAGCGTGGAGAGGTGCAAACTGCAAAACATCAGTTGTACATCTCTACCCAAAATACACTCTAGATTGCTTTTATAACATCAGGGTATTGTAACGCCCCTTCTTGCGTTTACAAGCACATAATTTGCATGTAGAGAACATCCATGTATTTTAAGAGATAACTGCAGACACAGAAGTTCCCCATCCATCCAAATATGGTGAAGATCTCAGGCCTTTGAGGTCCCCATGGACTGGACATCCTTTCGTCACCTGTAACTAAGCAAACTCAAATACCACAAGAAGCTGAATACATTCAGGCCTTTGCTCAGCTACTATTTTACTGTAACCATATACTCAGGCTCTGAGTTATGATATATATATATATTAACTCAATCATTTTAAAGTAGTTATAACTGCACCTGTAATAAACATGTTAATATTTGATTATGATAACCCCTGTAATACTAATTATAACATAATGCCAACAGCTTCAATAAATGCTTTGATGAAATGATAATTAATGTAATGTTAGGGATGATGGTTATATACAGTTCAGCAGTGACCTAATTTCTTTAAATATTACAATTCCCTCTCTTGATGTCTCTCCAGAGACATCACCACACCATTTCCTTGGGTCACTCCTCGACCCACTCTGTCACCTCTACATCCATTAATGGCATCATGGGCCCCGAAACCACCATTCCCAGGTCCACTTCCTTCGCTCTGACCCTCTCTAGGCGTCCTCTGACTCAGCAAATCAGAAAACCACCTCATGTCCTCTAGGTGGTCCAGTAATAAAACACCAGCTCCCACTTGAAAACACTTCATGCTTAAGTGGTCCCTGCTCCTTTTCTGGGTCCCTCTCTAGTGGAAATCTTCTCCTGTAAGGGATAAAAAACAAACAGCCTTTCTCTGCTACACCTCACTAACCTACTGTGTTCATCTAATATTCCTTCAATTATTCAAAGTCGGTTGACAATATCATGTTCTGGGCTCTATCCGTTATATTAACTTTACCTAATCTCAATACTCTTTATGTGTGTGAGCAACGCTTTTAGTTCTATTAAAAACACCCCGGGTAAAATATACACCATCCCTATGTCAGCCTAAATCTCCGCTAGAAAACACACTTCAAAATTTTCTATCATCATTTACGCCTCTTTTTGCTTCAAGCATATACATAACATGCAAAAGTTACTGTTAATACCAGTTAGACAAGTTTCTACAACATTTTGTTTCACCCGGCTCACCCTCACACATTTCCTGTTCACTTATTGCATATTTATCTTTAACACCTTTTACCTCAGTAGTGGCTAAGCAGAAACAAAGCAACATGTGGTCCACCTTTACCCTACAAAATAAATCCATGTCATGTTTGTGTCTGTAAGCATGTTTTGCATTCATTCATTACACTCCACGCCATTCCTGCAAGTTAGGAGCTGTAAATTTAAAAGCTACATAAAGTCCAGGCCTTCGGCCTGGCCTATATTTAAATCATGTGTGTTTGTAAGCGTGCATGCAATTAACCTGCTATGTTCTCATCTTCCCTCAACATGTATCACCTGGACACTCTCACCAGTGAAGCTTAAAACCCTTTTGGACGGAACATCAACTCTAAACAAGCACAGTTATGCATTGTGTCTGAAATTAACTCAACCTGTAAATAGAGACATCACTGTTATCACAAACATATTCAATACTATTAAAATAATACTGTACAACATGTTATTAATGCAGTCATCATAAGACAGATTATATGATAGCAATAAAAGAATCTCTAAATCCCAAATCCCAACAGGTCCTGTTTTTAAATCTTCCCTGACTTTCCCTTCAAGTTCTGCTTTCTTAGTACAATAATTAGGTCCTCCTAATCCCATTACATCTGCCATATTGATTCCTTCATGTGTAAGTGTCAGATTTCCAGCAAAACTTTACTCAGTCTCTGTTGTGCTAATGATGTCATAGTGAACGCCTGCAAGTTCACATAAGCCACCACACTATGTGTAGTCAGAACTTTTAGTGAGTGTTCTCTCCCTACATGTGCTGTTTCCTATTATTTTGGCAACCCCTGCTGCATGCTGTGCGCATTTAGGGTGCCTTGCTTCTGTTGGACTCAACCTTATGTTAACCTACATAAGTACCTGTCTTAAGAGCGACCTCTGCACAGCTCAGACGCCAGTTGCAAGAGCTCTCTAACATTAGAATCATCAGCTGTGACTTATATAGTGTTATTTCGGTACTTTATACTTCACACATTTTGAATGTTGTTTATATGGGGAGTTCCTCTTTTTGTGTCTATATTTATTAATATGCCTTGTGCACTAAAACGTCCTGTTTTTTCAGTCTGGCTGAGCACTTGTTTGTGAGTAAAAGGTGGCCTTGCTCTACAAGCCAGCCTTCATTATTAAAGTACATAAAACAAGATAATGAGCAGATTCATATTAAAAATATAGCTGTTATTCCTAACACCAGTCCCCGTTTTTTCATTTCTCCCCTGAGAAATGAACTAATTCCTAGTTTATGACATTTAAGTTACTTCAATACATTCCCATTTAATTTTATTTATATAGCGCCAAATCACAACAAAAATTGCCTCAAGGTGCTTCATATATACAGAGAAAAACCCACCAATCTTGTGACCCCCTATTGAGCAAGCACTTTGGCAACAGTGTGAAGGAAAAACTCCCTTTTAACAGGAAGAAACCTCCAGCAGAACCATGCTCAGGTACGGGCAGCCATCTGCTGCGACCGCTTTGCGTCAGCTAACAGAGACCTTTTAACAGAGAGACCTAATATTTAATAATCCACATTTCATTATTTTATTCTTCGGTTCAAATTTTATTCTGTATTGTTCTTCATTTGTTATTATTTATGTTTAGATTGTTTATTGCTAGTCTTGGTTTGTTGTTGTCTGTTTGGGAGCTGACATAGTCTCTATGGATAAGCGTCTTTTGGTGGGGTAGCATCAGGAGAGAAGCTCCAGAGAGGCATCTTCCATGTTAAACACTAAAATATAACAAAAGAGATCTCCTCAACGTGTTGTATATTTTTAATGTTTCCTTATTATTTTGTCATAGACTAAATCAACCAAATAACTTAAGCTGTGTGACAGCACCTTGCGTTTACGCCGGGCTGTGAACTGCCCTGAAGCTACACCCCCTTTTACCCCATTTAATTTCTCAATCTTACTTTAAACTATTCCTGACCTTCTCCTTCTCTCATCTGATCATCTCAAGCACGTCCTGTACCATATTTGCTTCCTCTTTTCAAGTCCCACATTTAATTACAAGCTCTAATACACTCAGAGCTGAGGTTCCCCTTTCCTAAGTCTGTATGTTCTACAAGAGAGCAAGTCGGTAAACAAGTTTATCATCACAAAGGTTATTAGGTAAAGGTCACGTAGACATTTGCTTAGTAACCCTAAAAGAGCACATTTCATGTAGCTAATCGCATATATTAAGACCCCCCTTTTTGTGACACATCTCATGTGTTACAAACTCAAAATCCTTCACTCAGGTTAGGGAATTAAAAGAGAAGTTAATCATATCATATTAGGTATAGTTGCTCCGGGCCTTCAAACCTGTGTTTAAAGAAGGAAATCAAATTAATCATCATGTCAAAATCCCTTCTTGGCTCCATCCACAGCCTGCATCCTTGAAACGTCCTATAAACAAAAGCCTGTGTGTTAACCAGAACATCACCTTTTATACTCACTTTCTCCACTTATGATCCAACCTGTGTTATAAAACAAAACTTAAAACATAACAGTTATCAGTCATGTGTCCAACCTTAGTCCAGTCTTTTGTCAGTGTCCAGTCGGTCCAACCTATGGTCTGCCTGGTCCGTCCATTCACCCACACATTCACTCACACGCATTAACATCGGGTATTGGTAGACTTCCGCACAAATAATCAGATTTACCACCTTCAGCAAACTCTAATATAATCATTTATTTTCTTTTTACTCGTTTCTTAAGAAAATAGTTCTTTATACTTTTGGACTGGATTGGCTCGCTGCAATCCTCTTAGACAGGGACCCACAATCTGACCCATTGTAATTCGGAAAAGGTCACCTTACTTTTTGTTTTCCTGAGACTATTGTCGGCGCCGTTATTCATTGTTGTCTTTTGCAGGCCTGCTTAGAACAAAAATGAGAAAAAAAAGAGAGCTGAGTATTAGCTCATCAAAGTACAAAACAAAATCACCTGACAGGTTTTTTCTTTATAAGTGCACTGTTACAAAACCCCTTAAACATGTCCATGTTTATTAAAACTCCCTCTTTAAAAAATAAAACAACAACCTCAAAAATCTTCAACAATCTTAAATTTCACCCATAGAACACACCCAAAACGTAAAAAGCTACACCGTTTCGTACACAATATCCCCCTTTAAGCACTTTACCAAACTCACATTCAACCAAACATATAAGCACGTTCTCACAATATGTCAACACTAATTTATAAATCTCTTAATCAAATTTTCACCTCGTAACAGTCTACTTCTCCTCTAAGGTCTCAATCACACACACAGCAAGCTCCTCTGTCATCACTCACATTAGCTCTCCAACTAATTTTCATACTCAGTCACAAGATAAATGCATGTTTAGACCTTATCACATTGTTCAATTATTTTCATTTTCTTTCTATACTAATCGCCTACTTTTATCAATCAGTACGAGAGCACTCCTAAGGCACTCTTTTAAAACTGCGTTAATACTTTTCTTGTTTTTCTTCCATCTTTTTAAATCTTTCCATCAATTTTATTAACCATTCACACCATTCTCTCACTCATACAAGCAGCAAGCAGATCTTCATTGCATATGCTTATGTTCTTAGCCAGGTTTATTCAATGTCTCTATGCATTAAACTTCATGAGCTTGTCTTTTTAGAGTTAATGCATTTTCTGTTTGTGTGTGTTATTTATGCATCTATGGCTCCGCAGTCTTTCAAACTCCTTCCCAATTCTCCAGTTAAGCAGTCAGTTTTTTCTTTCCCCGAATTACTAACCCTCTATTTTAATTTCCCACCTTAAATAAGCACTCCTAATCTTCAGCCAGGAGCTAGGGCCTGTTTTCCAGGTTCATGGACACATGATTCTGTGAACAATTCAACCAGAGACTTGCCTTAACATATCCATTGGCGTTAACCTACAATTTTCTTCCAACTGCTGGATCTTGAGAGTTGGTCCGGGTCTGCTTTGCTCCTAAAAATAACAAACTAAGACATTTGCATTATTATCACGGGTGCCTAAACGACCCACTAAACCACCCATTTCTCTTTTTCTAGTCAAAAATACCAATTATGTCATGTATGTAAGCGTGTTCTTCCTTGCGTTATGTGGTCATGTAAATACAGTGTAAGCTGTTTTCTTCATTGCATGCCAGGTGATCATCTTAATTAAGTGTAAGCAGTTTCTTCATTGCATGAGTGTAAGCTGCTTCTTCATTGCATCCTTATGTATTCATTGCATTTTCATGTATTCATATTTAATTTATGCATCTTTTCACTGAGCTCTACATTCAAACTATCTCACTTCTGATTCGTTTCGAAAATAATCTCACATGTAACAGTTTGTATATGTGTGTTTTCTATTCATTAATATAATTGTCAGTTATTTTTATTATCTTTACCTTTTGTATTGTTTACCTCTTTGTTGTGATGTGGTGGACCTCCCTAAAACCTCGAGAGTCCAGCGTTCAACTTCAACCCAATCATATCCTATATGCTCGCAGTCAAACTTGTCCTGGTTCACCTGACCTTGGTCCCTCTCTTCCCACTGTCCTGTTCGGCCTTCAAAGCAAACACAGTCTGTTTCTTCTCTGTCTTGATCTTTCCGTCGTCTTCTTTTACGTTAAGTTCCAGTCTGGCAAAATACCACATTCAGTTCCTTCGCCTCAGTGCCCCCCAGTCATTTGACACTGTTCTTGACCAGCCTCCAGTTCCCCCTGCATATTTTATCATGGGGTTTCCTCCATTCTGCTTCTGGAGTCGTCAGTCAATCTTATTTTCATTTACTCTCTTGTTCTTCTCCAGCCATCTTTCAGTCTTCTCTTTCCAGCATGGCAAACATGAAACTCAGTGCCCAATGCTTTTCCACAGTTCTTTATCCCACTGTTCAACTGCCCAGCCTGTAATTCACAGTACATGTTGCATACATGCTGCTGCTGGCGTCGTCAGTGTTAATAGTTCGGTTCCTTTTGTCTGCTGTTGATCCACGATGTTCTGTCGGTCTTCGTCAGGAGATTAGCTGGCCTTTGAGCTTCTTCTCAGAGTCAAGGACAAAGTGCCAGGTGAAGCTATAATTTTAAGCCAAAGAGTGGCCTGTTTTTCCCAATTGTGTTAATCTATGCTTTTGCTGCTGTGCTCAAGGGTTCCAGGTTTAGAGACGTTCACCTGTATTAACACACTAAAGCATATAATTAGTATCATATTCATTGTTTATCTTAAAACCTCCCTTTTGCTTCATCTGCCCACAGTTAACTCTCTCTCTCGACTCTGGGTGCACACTTGTCACCGTGAGCTTCCCTTTTATGGGCATGCATTTCCTGTCCCAGACACACACACGGTTTCCTGTTTCTACAGCTTCTGCAGAGACTTCTTTTTAATTTCACAGTCTACAAATAATCAGTAATTCTACTAAATCTTTATTTAAAAGCAATATGCCTTCATTTCACTCACACACATTTTAATAGCGCTCTTTCACACATCAGGACAACTAACACTTCTCCACACACATCACCATTCTTTAGGTCAGTTTTGCAGCATCAGTCACACAATCATTTCTTGAGTGGGTGTACTAAGTGCATATACTTATGTGTTTTCAATCAGCGTCAGTGGGATTTAGATTTCTATCCTGCCTACAGTATAATTCCAGGGCCCGAAATATAACAATACTACTATATGCAAAATGTAATAATGCTTCTTCTGATCGCCTTATTACTGAAGTTACTAAAAAGCCGTAATAAGTATCTGAAACCACAGCGTGACATCGACAGGTTACATCATAAACATCTCCTGTCCATGTACATTCAACTACACAATACCCTAAATCCAACATGTGTATTTACACAAACTGTTATAAAATGTTAGTCAAAAAACACGGTGTCAGTACAAAGAGTCAATAAAACACAAGTCCTATTACTTTCAACAAGTGTTACGTCGTTCAAGGACGTGTTAAAGCAAGACCCATACTCCAGTTCTACATGTATCATAAGGTAGTCATCGTATTTAACAACCGTAATGCCAACAAAGTAGAAATAAAAGCAATTCTTCCCTTAAAAGACCAATTCAAGTCGTCCTTAACCCAGGCTCTGCAGTCAGTCATTAGCCACTCATTAGTAAACAGGAAATGTCACAGGCACCTCATTTACATAGACACACACACACACACTCTCAAAATAACCAGCTTGCTGCAGTGCCCGTGGCAGACAGAGCCTATATACAAACATAGAAATTATAACAACAAATTATAACACCGAGACGTCTTATAAAATATACAAATATGTACAAGGCCTGAAAGCGAACAACCTACCAAATTTAGAAAAAATTTAACCTTAACGGTCCAACCGATAAACTCCCTGAGTTTTTTGTAATCAATTATAACCAGTCTCGGCCCCGGGCCGTGGTCAGATAACTAATACTCTAAGACAATTTAAAAGCGGCAACCAACTAAACCCCTGTCGAAAAGTTATGGTAGACTTCCCCGAAGTTATAATTGTAACGTTACACGCCCGAAACCCGGTTTCTATCGACCAAAAAAGTGCAAAATACCGTCCCGGACGGTAAAGTGGTCCAACCACTAGTTATTCAGGAGTGCCCCAGGCTCCACAGTGACCAACTGACTATCCCTCAACAGAGGACAAGATCGAAGCGTCCTTGACCTTGGCAAGCGTTACCTCTGAGCAATGCACTTCTTAGAACATTCCCAATGTTCCGTTCTATACAATTTAATTACTTTTGAAGACACCCCACAAAAACCACAAAACCAACTACATCGGTGTCCAAGCCCGGCTTTATAATCAATGGAGACATTACTGTCACAAAATTCACTAATTCCCTGTCATACTACATTCATTTCCCAGTGTAATTCCTTAACCTTATCTCAATTCACTTTTTCTCATACACTTATTACTTCTTCACAACCATTTTAACTTCACTTAATCCTATTTTCTCTTATTCTCTTTACTCTTTACTTATTTTATACTTCATTATCATTACTTCAACTTCCATTCTCATGAGATTTTCACCAAAATCAAAACAGACCTTTACCAGTGATGTCAGTGAGTAGACTTTCAATTTTGTAATCGTCAATCTGGCACAGTTTGGAAATAATTCAACAGGTAGTGCCTTACCTTTAGATAAGCCGGCTTATGTCCACTCACTTCGACCACTGACTCGTGTCTGCCTGTTTGAGCACCTCGGACCCTCTCGGTCTCAACCTCCAACTCTCTCCCTCTCTCAACCCTCGGCCAATGCACCAAATGTTACGGGTTCGAAATTGAGGACGAGAGTAAAACAATGATGGTCCAGAAGAGGTCGGTCAAACAATTGATTTTAATGAATGCACGCAGCGTGGAGAGGTGCAAACTGCAAAACATCAGTTGTACATCTCTACCCAAAATACACTCTAGATTGCTTTTATAACATCAGGGTATTGTAACGCCCCCTCATGCGTTTACAAGCACATAATTTGCATGTAGAGAACATCCATGTATTTTAAGAGATAACTGCAGACACAGAAGTTCCCCATCCATCCAAATATGGTGAAGATCTCAGGCCTTTGAGGTCCCCCTGGACTGGACATCCTTTCGTCACCTGTAACTAAGCAAACTCAAATACCACAAGAAGCTGAATACATTCAGGCCTTTGCTCAGCTACTATTTTACTGTAACCATATACTCAGGCTCTGAGTTATGATATATATATATTAACTCAATCATTTTAAAGTAGTTATAACTGCACCTGTAATAAACATGTTAATATTTGATTATGATAACCCCTGTAATACTAATTATAACATAATGCCAACAGCTTCAATAAATGCTTTGATGAAATGATAATTAATGTAATGTTAGGGATGATGGTTATATACAGTTCAGCAGTGACCTAATTTCTTTAAATATTACATCTGTTAGCAAAGTGGGGTGATATGGTACTATGAGGTCTTTAAGATAAGATGGGGCCTGATTATTAGATTAACACAGAGCCAATGAAGAGAAGTTATCACAGGACAACTATATTTCTAGTCCCTGTCAGTACACTTGTTGTAGCACTTTGGATCAATTGAAAGCTTTTCTGGGAGTTTATAGGACACCCTGATAATAATGAACTAGAGTAGTCCAGCTTAGAAGTAATAAATGCAATAAGTAGCATTTTAGCATCTGTTGTTTGTAATGTGTTTGTAATTTTAGAGATGTTGCAAAATGCAAGAAAGCAATCCTACATATTTGCTTAATTCAAAGATATTGAAAGACAAAAACCTCAAAGATTTCTCACAGTGTTACTGGAGGCCAAGTAATGCCACCCAGAGTATTTGGTTTCTAAGATTTTTAGGGCTGAGTACAAATACCTCAGTTTGATCTGAATTTAGGAGCAGCTTGTTAATTTGTAACACACCTAGATGGAGAAAGATTATTACAAAGGTAAGGACTTTTCAGCAAGTGAAACTTTATAAACAGGCCATTTAAAGCCTATTTTAATGTCCTAATTCTTTGTAGAGCTTTCAAAACAGATATTGGATTGATATATGATGTGTTGCTGAATTATATATCTATCTAGATATATAATTATGTTTGCAAATCATCTTGCAAATCCATCTGCAATATAATTGTGTGTTATTCCAAGGTTGCATAAAAACATACTACAAAGTTTGGTATGGTTTTGTACAGGCTAAACTGGTTGGCTGGCAGTAGCAGTGTAGTTTGCAGTGATGCACTATGGTGGGCTGATGCATAGCATGCTGTGGTGTTTAATTTAATCATTATATCAAGAGCAAAAAATGTATATTTGAGGTCATGATGCTGATTAGATTCACTCACAGACTCCCTTTCATACTAGCTTCCTTAGTGTCTAAGGGATGGAAATCAGCCATAGAGCTTGTGAAACATCTGCTTATATGTTGTTGAATTCAGTGGGGTTGATCCTCAAAACACAGTGAATATCAGAGTAGCAGCACAGGCCAGCTGATTGCAGCCTTACACAAAGAAAAATTGTCTGAAAGTCACAAAACAACTCATGAAACGTTTTTCTAAGCATTTCTTCTCTCCCAGCTGCACCACAACACCTGATTTTAGGGTTCCCCCTAAGGGATACACCCTGGACAGGTTGCCAGTATGTTGCAGCATATAACTATATAATGTATAAGTAACATGCTTTTCCAACAATGATGGATTTAGGGGTAGTGTAATAACACCAGGAAATGTATGACATAAGAAGTGGTTGCAGTCCTTGCCTGTGGTTGTTAGGGGGCAGTGTGTACCTGCAGACACATAACGGAGGCACCCTTCTTTTTCAGCAGCTGCACTTTTGATTTATGACTCAGATCTGGCACTTTGGAGACATAATTATAACAGAGGGAAAAAAATACCTAATTTGCTTGATAGAGTTAGGGGCCTGAGTGTTGAATTTGAACTCATTATTTTACCAAAAAGACAAAGGCTGACAGGACAGAATGAAACCATTTAACATTTGATATGATCTTCTAAAATATCAAAATGTCAAACGTACACAGGTTTATATTCTGTGGAGGGGGAGGTTTCCCTCAGTATAAAGGTTTAACACTTATAATAGACCAAAGATGGTTTTGTGGGCAAAAATTATTCTTTTTCAAGGTACCAACCCAGATCTGGACTGGACTCCAGAGACCCCCCAAACAGGTAACCTGTTTGGTTTTCTCTTCACCACTTTCTCTCTTTAGAAACCATGATGGCTGCGCCGTAGAGTACAGAGTAAGTCCAGAGCAAATCAAAAACCCAGAACACTACCACAGTAAAGCGCTATACAAATACAGGCCATTTACCATTTACAGTAAGTGCAATGATCTAGCAACAACTGACGACCTAGTAGCAAGAGAGTAATCAAATTGCACACAGGTAGATAATTACTTAACTGTTTCCAGGTGCATCAACAAGGAAGGTGGGAGAGCCAGCAAGAGCTTGCCACAGAAACAAACAAGCAGAGTTACAACAAACACACATGCACACCACAGAGGAGAGGGAACGTTCGAGCATAAGGTGGAGAAACGGTAGAAAACGATGATAAACACAGGACGACAAGGAGACCATGACGTACCCCCTACCCCACCCCTCAACAATAAGAGGCTCCTGGTGACCTAACCTGGCTTGTTGGAATGCCTACAATGAAAATCTCTAACCAAGGAGGCATCCTTGACTGTGGAACCAAAGTCCTCTCCTCTGGCAGATAACCTTTCCAATCAACTATCCAGTCTTTAAGTGATGACATGACAAATCCTGCTTCCGGGCCCAAACTACCCTGCGTTTAATAAGGCTTTTGTGTTTTTAATAGGTTTTAATGCTTTGTATCTTGTTCTATTTAATCTCAACAAGCCCCTAAAAACAGTCAGTGATCACTGTCGGCTTCTCTCAGTTTTTATTACCACTGTTCATTTTAAAGCTCAGTTTTTAAAACCTTACGATGTAACTACAGCCCAGCCATGCAGCAGTATATTAATGACTAACCTCGTATTGTGGATGGATCATCTCAGTTGTTCTCCTGACTCAAGTTCGGTCCGTTTACAGCATCCTGTCATGCGATTGCATTTGTTCGTAACCATCGGGAATCCTCACGTTAACTTTTATCGAGTGGAAAAAAGTTAGCGTTCATCCTCCAGTTTCACTGTTTTAATTATGCTAACATAGCTGTATCACTAGCGATCATGTACTAGCTAGCCTAACTTCAGTAACCCTACAAACGTCACTGCTGTTTACTTTACTGTCTTCATTTATGTTGAAAGCGATAGCAGAGCTATACGTCTTAATTTGTTTCGAAAATCCCTCGGTCAGAACATGGTATATTATATTTAGATGGAAACTAGCGAGCTAACTCCCTGCAAATTTCTAACTCCATTAAATTTCATAAATTCTGTTTTCATGGATGCCTGGATGTTAAACTTGATTGTTACACCTGGTAGAGCAGCCACACTGATCATTTTATTACAGATGAAAGAATTTAGGCAGTTTTTAACTCTCAGTGATGCTGCAGTGATCGTGTGACTTAGGAACCTGCAGCCGAGTTTGGGCCCAGGCACGGCTAATGACGTCAGACTTAAAGACCGGATTGACAATCAGGCAGACATTTGTTGTTTTCAGCAGGGCAGTTTGGGTTGCTCTCCAGAGGCAATGACAACATTGAATATAGTGTTAGACTGAAGGAACAATGACCTCACCTTCCTGAGATGGACACAATGGTGGTTGGTAACTAAGTGATGCCTCAAATGAAGAGAAACCAGTGGCCATATAAGTGAACTAGATGAATTACCTGATTCAAACTGCAGAAGGCTTATAAAGCCAATTAGGTAGTTTGCTTCTATGTTTTGGTCTGTTCTGTTGGTTGGTACACACCAGCGATTCAATCTCCAAGGTAAGGGAACACAGGAAAAAGGCAGGATGGGTTCTGACTTGGAGGTGGAATCAAAAGTGGAGTGGTGCCAAAAAAGGGGTCTGGTTTCACATTGAGACAGTTTGGTTGATAGGTCATAGCTAAGTTAAATCTAGCATTGATTAGGGCCTACCTGATAGGAGTTCAGGCATTGGGCTTCTGGAGGTAGGGCAAATTCTTATGGTCTGTCCACAAGCCAAAAGGTTGCGCTGCCCCCTCCAGCCAGTATCTCCACTCATCTAAAGAAAGTCTGAGACTAAGTAGTTCTCAGCACACATAACATAGTTACACTTTGCTGGATGAGCTGGCAGAAGATAAAGCCACAGGGATATATTTTGTTGTTCAGTTACTGTGAGAGGGCAACTCTTGGCCCAATCAAAACTGAAGTTGGGGAAAACCGTCCTTTGAGAGTGTTAAATGCTTTTGATGGGCTGCAGCATTCCATGACTCGTGAGAGGTAGGGCAAGTCTACCGAAATCTCTGAACTTCCAGTAAGTTAGGAAACCCTATGAAGTGTTGCAACTGTTTGACTTGTGGGGTCTGGCCACTCCATCACTGCTTGAACCTTAGCTGGGTATTGTAGAATTAAGAAATTAGTTTACTGCTGAACTGTATATAACCATCATCCTTCCCAGATAGCAAGACGACATTGAATCTATGTTGATTTTTGATCCGAACCGTCGTATATGGTCGGGGTTGAAATGCCAATGTTGTAACAACGTTGAAATACTGTGGTAAACCGACGGTCTTACTATAGAGACGTTGTAACGATGTTGATTCACCGTTGTTTTTTTGTCATTGATATTTGATCTATTTATAGTCGACCAGGTGACAACAACAACATCGAGAAAACGTCTATTTATAGTTGACGATCATTCGGCTCCGGTCACCATCAAAAACCATCGATTTGTAGTTGAGCATTAAATTGCATTGCAACTGATCGGGTATAAAGTACCAGAGAAAGTAGATTTATTGTTCATTTGTTATCAATGACTTGGTCTAGTTCACCAGCTTTAAAAAATCGTGTCTACGTGCAATTTATGTATAGTTGACCGGGAAATTAAAGCAGCGATCACTTGGACTATTCCGCAGCACCCCTCTCACATTGGTACACCCCCCCCCCCCCCCCCCCCTCCCCCGGTATTCATTGTCTTCTACAGTAGAGCGGGACATTTGATTTACTCTCAGCGGAATTGACCGGAGAAGGCATCAGTTCATGCACTGCACTGGCCTGCACCATGATTAGTATAAGGTAAGAATGAATGATTTTTTTTTCCTACTCGGTATTTCCATGTTTGCATTTGAATAACATTAAAAAAAACTCTAAATTGTGTCTACTTCTTACAATCTGGCAACAAATAAATTGCACTGCGAACAAAGTATATCAACAAAGAAAACATTTTTGTTTCATAATTTCTTCGTTATATTCCCTTACAAAGCTAGCTTTAACGTTTCGAGGTTTCCTTTGTTCTTGCCGTCGCCTCGGCGCTTGACCCAGACTTTCGCTCTGTAGTTGCTTAGTACTACAAAAAATTCTAAATCTGTGATATATGATTGATAAACGTAAAGTTAACTGTATAAACGTGTTCAATGACTTTGTTACTTTTGATGATTGGAGAGCACTCGCTTCAATTCGCACACGAAAACTTTAGACTCAGTTTGAATGCTCACGCAGCATGCGTGACTGTACGTTGCACGCTCACCTAACTTTACGTTGCACGCGTACATGACTTTCCGTTTGTGCCTTGAATAATGAATAAGGCTACGTCCACACGTACCAGCGTATTTTTGAAACCGCTGATTTTTCTATGCGTTTGCACCTTTTGTCCACACGTAATGTATGTCTGGCCGTACATTGTGTTTGTATTTCCAGGCACATTTCACGAAGCAGAACGCAGTCTTCAGAGATATCCACGTGAACGCTGTGATACGTCTGACCTTCAGTCCGAAGAAGAAACCCAGACCAGTCTTAAAAGAAAGCACAAGTAAAACCTTTATATTCACAAACATATCTTTGATTGTTAAGAATTTATGATCTTGTCTTTTATACATATCTGTGGTGCTTGCATACTGCAATATCACCACATAATATAGTCCAAAAAGTGGAAGTTTGTAAACTTTTTAAAAATGCAAAGCCGTGTACACTTGTGCACTTCAAAAATTCATTGTATACTGCACCTTCTTGCACATCTCTGTTTCCTGTGTGTGTTGTTAGAAATCAAACTAACTTTAGGAAACAATATGCCAAAAGCATATTTACAATTACTTAAGACCGTTTTTAATTTATTTTCTTTAGACCAAATCCCCTGTACACATATACGGACTCAGAGGATGAGCAGCCTACAAAAAAACAGTTTCCCCAGGCCCCTCGAGTGAAAATACCAGGTAATAAAATACTGTCTAGTGTCTGTGTACATATCTGTGTCTGACACGAGGAAACTTTTTTGACAAATTGTCTGTATTCTTAAATACTTAAAAAATTATCTTTTTCTAAACAGCCCTCATCACTCCGCAGTCTGCCCCCCAGCCCACTGATAGCAACCATCATAATGCCCCACCCAGCTTCCGGCACCTTTCGCCACTCCGGCACAAACCGACACAGCTTTGCGATCTCGCCAGCATGCAGAGTCTGATGTCTTCCCTATAGATGGTATGCTTTTAAAAAAAGCTTTAAAGCTGCATCACAATGTCATTGTACTCTTATCTAAAAAAAAAACTAATTTATACTCCTGAATGTCATCTTGTTGTGATTTTTTTTTTCTGTAGATTCCAGAGACTCTGTGAGGCCACTATTCCAAGCGAGTTCGAAAATCTTGGAATTTCAGTTTACATGGTATAACAAATATATGTGACAGGCAAAAACTAGTAAACACTTTTAGCAGTTACAAGAACTAACAAATGAATATCCAACAAAAGGGAATAGAAATACATTGCACTGCCAATACTTTGGTTTATTCTTTGTATGACTTGAAAATCAGGCTTTAGGGAAAACTAAATGACATGTTTCTATCATCAATTACATGAAGTAAACACACAGGCACTTGCATACACATTTAAGACATGAGACTCGCTAATTCCATCTCATAAAATGTGTCTATAGGTGAGACGCTTTGCGTTGATTGGTGCTGCTGGACCACACTGGAGGTGCGAGTCCGCCGTGTAATGGTTTATGCCATTACAAAGGAGCTGGCCTCTGTACTCAACTGGGCAGGGGAAAAAAAAACAAGGACCAGACAAAGCAAAAAAGGGCATTTAAAGAGACAGCGCCGTGCAGATGCATATTTGGTAAGTTTTAACATTTATTGTAGTTTTATGAGCCTAAAGTGAACAATAAAGGGATCAATTGATGTGCTGGGTGCATTTCACATTTCCTATGTCTGTTTTTTGCTATATTACTTTGTCTTTCTTAATAACAAGACTTTCATGTCCGGTTAATCTGGAGATGGAGTCTTTGGTCTTCGGCTTGTTTTGTCCTCGGGTTGTACACTTTGTACAGCCCGACGACCCCATGTTTTCTTTTTTTTTTTTAAAGGATACACGGCACACCATGCTAAGACATATCGCATTTTCAGCTTATAGCTCTTTGGGAATCAAATGCGGCAGTTTGCTGATTTCCGCCTGGTGACTTTCATGTTTATCAGCCTAGGAGTTTACATACTTTCTCCCTGCTGAAGACAATTAACAAGAGCTTATTCATGTGCTCTAATTCCCTTTTTTTGTGTGTGTGTCTATTTTTTTGTCCTAGATGGCCTGGCGCAGCAGGTAGGGGCGAACTCTATGTCTGAGTTGGTCTTTGCTCAAGCAGTCCAGAAATGGCTCAGATATGCTCCAGATCGTACGGGTGGCACGCAGGACGCACATCATCCATCCCCATCCCGGAGTAAATAATAAAAAGTGACGTGAAACATAGAAATGTAAATAGGAAACTTTGTCTTTTAATAAAGTATTTTGCAAATGATACATGTCTATTGACCTTTTTTGGTTTTGTTTTTTTTCAATAAAAAGCAACTGTGCGAAAGAGGTGGAAAATTAATACCATAGCTCAACAGTGTTTCAATATCAGAATCTGACATTGTTTCAATGTCAACAGTGTTAGAAAATATAACATCGAATCAATGTCAGGTTTCAACATTGATTCAACATCAAAACCTGACGTTGTTTCAACGTTAAAAATGGGTGCAAGAGTGATGTTGGGTCAACGTCACACTTCAACGTTGCTTCAATGACGTCGCCTGATATTGACTCAACATTGTTTCAATGTTTCCTTGCTATCTGGGTTATCATTACATTAATTATCATTTCATCAAAGCATTTATTGAAGCTGTCGGCATGATGTTATAATTTGTATTACAGGGGTTATCATAATCAAATATTAACATGTTTATGACAGGTGCAGTTATAACCACTTTAAATCGTTGAGGTAAATCTAGCATCTTAAAAGTTTATAGTTACAGGTGACACAAGGAGGACAAGTCCATGGGGACCGCAAAGGCCTGAGATCATCGCCATATTTGGCCAGAAAGGGGAACTTCTGTGTCTGCAGTTAATTCTTAAAATACATGAATGTTCTGTACATGCAAATTATGTGCTTGTAAACGCATGAGGGGGCGTCATAATACCCTGATGTTATAAAAGCAATCTAGAGTGTATTTTGGGCAGAGATGTACAACTGATGTTTTGCAGTTTGCACCTCTCCACGCTGCGTGCATTCATTAAAATCCATTGTTTGACCGACCTCTTCTGGACCATCATTGTTTTACTCTCGTCCTCAATTTCGAACCCGTAACAGTATACCTTGACCTTCAACATGAAACTTGAATTTTTCACCCTTAGCATAGAGTCTGCTCTCAAGTAATCTTTGGAGTACCTGATAAACATGGCGTTAATGGTCCAAAATAGTGTGAGACAAGATGGGAATATTATCCAGACAGATTAGTATGGAGCGGTTGAGGAACTCTCAAGGTACATCATTCACCAACACCTGGATAACAGCTGGAGCATCCAATCCAATGGTCCTTGAAGTGACCCAAATGAGTTAAATGCTGTCTTCCAGTATTTTCCTTCCTTGACGTGGACCAGGTGGTAGGAAGTCTAACCTTGGAAAGAAAGTGGCTCCTTGCAATATTTTAAAACAGCTGGAAAAAGTAAAAGAGATTTTTCTTTTAACAGTGATCTGGTTCAGACCTTGGAAATTAATGCTGAAGAAGAGTCTTGTCAAGTTGATACAGTTGATTCAGTCTTGGATTGATACAGAAGAAGAGTTTTGTCTTGAAGGCCAGATGATACCAGCAGCCAGGGAGTAATGGATATATTTTCCCATTACATCATGTCCTGGTGTGATGAGGCTGTAGCGATAATTTGCGGGGAGCAGTTTACCAAATCTTTAAGGAAAACTTTCTCCAAAACATGATTGTGGTGGGGCGTGGTCTGCGGTGCCGTGCAGGGAGGGCGGACGCACCTGCACGGCATCCTTAATCACGCCCGCCTAGTTAAAAACACGGGGACTCAGGGGTTGGGGTGTGTTGTGGTGTGACAAATAGTGAATAAAATGGCTCAAACGTATGATCCCTGGACCCGCCGTGTCTCATTCACACCACAATGATATTCTGCAGGATTGATTGAAAGATATGTAAAATCTGTGCTGGAGGATGCAGCACACTCAAACCTGGAGGGGGAAGCAGACTGTAGACAAAATTCATGGCAATGAGGGCTCTACCCAATAATCTTATTTGAATCCCAGTTAATTGGGGGGGGGGGGGGGGGGGGGGGGTGTCACAGCCTTTCAGCCAAGTGTGACTCAGAACAAGCAGCCTACCAGGAGCATTAAAAATATATAAACAATACATCATATTGCCAAAAGTATTTGCTCGTCTGCCTTCACATGAGCATA
Source organism: Pelmatolapia mariae (assembly GCF_036321145.2). Classification (NCBI taxonomy): domain Eukaryota; kingdom Metazoa; phylum Chordata; class Actinopteri; order Cichliformes; family Cichlidae; genus Pelmatolapia; species Pelmatolapia mariae. Next base: position 3,419,821 of record NC_086243.1, on the reverse strand, counting down.
TGAACTTCAGTGACATCCCATTTTAATCCATAGGGTTTGATATGATGTTGGCCAACTTTTTGCAGCCATAACAGCTTCAACACTTCTGGGAAGCCTTTACACAAGGTTTAGGAAGTAATTTTTATGGGTTTATGGGAATTTTTGATCATTGAGGTCAGACACTGATGTTGGACAAGAAGAACTGAGGTGGATTGAGGTCAGGACTCAGGCCAGTGAGGTGCTTCTACACCAAATTCACTCATCCATGTCTTTATGGACTTTGCTTCATGCACTCGTTCAGAGTCATGTTGGCACAGGAAGGGGCCATCCCTAAAGTGTTCCCACAAATTTCAGAGCATGAAATTATCCAAAATAATATCGTATGCTGAAACATTAAGAGTTCCTTCATTGAAAATATGAAACTCCTACAACAACTCCGGAAAAATAGTCCCTCACACCTCACCCCTCCAACAAACTTTACAGTTGGCTGAATGCAGTCAGAGTAGTGCTGTTCCCCTGGCAAAAACCAAACCATCAGATTGCCAGACGAAAAAGTGTGATTTTTCACACCAGAGAACACATCTGCACTGCTCTAGACCACTGGCAGCGTGCCTCACACCACTTTATCTACGCTTTGCATTGCGCATGGTGATGTAAGGCTGCTGCTTGGTGATGCAGCTGCTCCGCCATGGAAACCCATTCCATAAAGCTCTCTATGCACGGTTCTTGAGCTAATCTGAAGGCCACATGAAATTTGGAAGACTTACCACTTTGTTGGTAGGCCACAAACAGTTGACTGTGGAATATTTGGTAGTGAGGAAGTTTCAGGACTGGACTTGTTTTGTTGTTGGCATCCTGTCACGATACCACAGTGGAATTCACTGAGCTCCTGAGAGCGACTCATTCTCACAAAAGTTTGTAGAGACAATTTGCATGCTAGGTGCTTGATTTTTATACACCTGTGGTCATGAAATGATTGGAACACCTGAAATCAATGATTTAGTTGAGTGAGTGATGTTTGGCAATACCCATCTGAGTACAATGGATCCATCTAGACACAAGACAGCTTTAGGTGAGAATGTCTCGATATTTGTCCACTGGGGAAGACTTCAGGTGACAGAAGAGATATTTTTGTTGAGACAACCTACAACAAAGCCTGGTGACGGTGCTGCAGACACACATATGGACAGGCACTTGGGGGAGGTAGGCAGAGCTGGGAAACTGGATGCAAGCGATAATAATAAAAAAAGACAATGAGACAGGCGAAGAAATAAAACTAAAATTAAGACATTAAAGACAAGAATATATCAAAATAAAACAGGAAGTGAGAACCATAACTAAACAGGGAAATGCAGACACATAAATGAATATAAAAATCTTGACACAAAAGAATGTGTCAAAAAATACTGAGGGAACAAAACAAACTCTAGAAGTGTGACTAAATTATAACAGGACCTAAGGACTCCAAATATTCAGTAACATGAATATAATAAAATTATGAACACCAAAAAAAGAATACCGCCTAAAAGGCTCAAAACCACAGTCAGATTCAGGTCATGACAAAAACAAGTCCACAGCAAAAACAGCTCTAATCAGGAACCTGAACATCAGTCCAACAATTTAGCAACAACGAGGGATTTTTTTCAGCCTTAAGTAGCAGGTAATTATTGATTAGATTGCACATAGGTGGGTAACTACCAAACTGTTTGCAGGTGCGCCAACAAGGAAGGAAGGAGCGCTAGCAAGACCTCACCTCTGAAACACACAGAGTAACACCAAACACATCCACACCCACACCAACAGAGGAGAAAGAAAGAAAGCAGAAGGTGGAGAAATAGGTAGAAAAGGTATGTCAATGCAGAAGGACAAGAAAACCGTAATATTCTTATTACATATGAGCAATCCAAAAAGAGTAAGATAAGACTATTGTGCAGTAACTTCACCCTGTGCTGCCACCTTGTACACCTTGGTACAAATGTAACTGTGTCTGCAAGCATCTACATGAAATGCAAATGTTGAATGCAAGAGAAGTAATGTCTAGTGGGCTCTGTTATGGCTCTGACTCTTCCCACGCCCATGGTAGATGTTTTTTCTTCTGAAAAATGGACATGTATAGAAATAGTTTAACAAAAATAGCACAAAATAAATAAAATATGAAGCTTATGGTAGGTTAGGTAAGAAAGATCTGCAATCACTCATCTTCCTGCTTTTCTGTTCTTTACATGACTACTGCTTTACCACACTGTTCATCTCAATGCTGACATCATTACTCCAGTCCAATCATTTTCTCACCTGCCTTTTTTAAGCCAATCAGCCTCCACTTTGCATGGTTTAAATCTTTCCTCTACATCTATTTTAGCTTGTTATCATTAAAGAGTAAATAGAAAAAGATGGATGTGGAAACCAGGACACCATGAAGTGCCAAAAACTGCAGTTCCTCATCTGGCCACATGAGGCTGGCACCATGTGTGAGTCATACTCCCATAACTTTATAGCATTAAAAAGCCTGTTTACAACCTGGTACAAAATATGCTTTAGGGTTAAAATGTAGATTTTCCCGTGGCTTAATGTTAAAGCCCACACCTCAATTAAAGTCAAATAACTGGATTCCTACAGAACATTTAAAAACAAAAGCTTTTATACGTCAGTTTTGATGAGCACTAATGGCACTTATCCATGTTTATGCTAATTATGAATTTGCTCTCATACAGTTTGCTAAACAAGCTTGCACTTAGCCCTTCATTCTGTTGCACCACCATGAACAATTCTTGGCTCCAAACACCACCAACAACATGCTGGACTTGAAAACTAATTGGTGACATCATAGTGGATATGTCCATCTTTCACATATAGACTCTGTATGGGGTGGCTTTAGGAATCAGCCTCAAGAGTCCATTAGTTTTTGGCTCATCAGTGATGGTTTTATTTTTAACCCTATAAATCATATATTAATGGCATCCAAAAATCTGCAATTTAATACTGAACACAATGTGACAAGCCAACGTATTAGACCATTTACAAAATATTAACATTTTCACTGACGTCTCCATCTAAGAAACCAAAGCTATGTGGCTACAAAAGAAAAGAAACACTAAAGTAGGATTTTCTGTTTGACCTAACAAAGGTTAAAAATACTTATTTTGCGAGACTTCAAAGGCATTTGTTTTGCACTTGCAAACTACTTTAAATAAATTAAGGGGCAGGATACAGACAAAGGTGTATTGTGTCAAAGGAGTTGTAAAGGGCTGCGCTATTATGTGCAGTTAATTAAAACAGCTGTCACAAAGCACTCAGAAATAACATGAAAGAGGCAGGTTTGGAGTAATGACTGCATGTCAATGCAGCGTTGACTTTATTCTCAAACACATTATTAGAATCTAAAAATAAGGAAACCATAATGGGTGCTGTTGCCCAGAGTGCTTTCATCTGCCAAAAAAACCAAACAAAAAACACATTAATACAAAGAGATACAGAACGAGAGCGATATGTCTCATCATCATTAACACTAGAACAAAAGCTGATTTAAAAAAACAAAACAAAAACAAATTTAAACACAGCCAACCCAGCAACAGTTAAAGTTTCTTAAATAGCCTCTGTGAACAGAGAGATAGAGATGACAAAGGAGACCATGCAACCCACTTGTGCGTTCTCATTAACACTTCACACACTCACACAGTTTGGATCCAAATCAATATTATCAACAGACATATGCCAGGAGGAGGAGCTGTCATCATACAAAGGGATGTTTTTTTTCAGCAGACAATTGTTTGACATTTTATTATTTCATGGACTAAAATACAGTGGATTTCATCAAGAGAACAACAAACGTTCTTTAATCGTACACAATTATTCACAGTCGGTGCCTGGTTAAACAAACAGCTTCAGGTGCTCTTCCAGATCTTCTTCCAATTTGTCTTGAGCCGAACGAAGCGGTGCGATTTCAGTCATTATCGCAGTGTTCCACACTCACAGTAACCATATGTTCTCTGTCTCTGCAGACACCGAGTGGGACTTCAGACCAGACGGCATCAAACTGAGGGCTAACGTTCATGTGATTAAAGAACCAGTTATCAAACACAATTTGTGTCGTATTTGGTTAATAACATTTTCTTTTTTTTGCCGTTCCTCTGACTTTGGCTATAGAAGGAGACAGCAAGTATGAGTTAAAGAAAAAAGAAACGAGTAATTGTCCTTATATGGACAACTGAAAAGATTATGTTACAGCAATTTACAGCAACTAATTGTAAACACCATCCTGGCAAAAGAGGAACTGGGGCAGATGGGAAATCAGACAAAGGTTGGAGTATATACACCAATATACCTCTCCATGCTGGTGTACACATTTTCAGTTTAATGGTAGTACAATGCTGTAAATAGACAGTAGAATGCGCCAAATGCAGATGTTTTGTCAGCATTCTCGAGAAATGTCCCATTCTTCTGTTGCTGGAACTATTATTTTAAGAGAAACTAATTTATTTCGGATTTAGCCGATCCACTGTGAGTCTGATTTTTGGGTCTCGCTGTGTTTAAGGATGGAGAGAACAAGCTGGAGGTTCTGTGGTGTGGCAGTAGAAGGGCTTGGCAGAAGGTTGATGTCATTTGGTCCTGAGATTAGCTCAGATACAGAGGTTTGTCTCTCTGGAGAGCCCTGGAAGCAGAGAGGAGAATCAATAAGGACATGTTTGACACGCTTCATTGTTTCAATGATGACCAGGAGTTTTTCCCTTTTTGTTTCCTAACGAGCCTCAAGAAAAATCAAGTCTGTTATAAGATTATATGGACTGGTTTTGGTCATTTCTACTCTAGATTAATTTACGTTAATCCAAATCTTTTGTGATATGCATTTAAAGTGATTAATGTAGACTGCAGAGTACACATTGGTTAATATTACAGGTAATACAGTTGTATTTCATTTTAATAGGTGTAATCCCACGCGTCTGCTTTTAGGCATTTTTCTACATTCATATGAAAACTAAGAACTACTGCTAAAAGGTTTTTATATTTAGCTAAGATAGAAAAGCTTCTGCTCCACTGTATGGCTTGGAAGTATATGGAACCCAACCTATCAAGAGCAGTGGGTAAATGTTCCTCACATTATTATATATGAAAGACTAATAGAAACACCACATTCCCATCATGTTTTCAACACTATCTTTCCTTTGTCTTTCATTGACATCGTCTCACTGTATTCTCTTATCCTTTAACAGTTTAGCAGCACCATCTGGACAGGTAACATTTTCTTTCTGTTATTTTGTTTAAATATATGCTGCACCTAGATAGAAACCCATCTAATAATAGTGCAGTTGAATCAGTCAGCAATGACAGACAGGCTGGTTGTTCCATGGTGGAAGTATTTGCATTATTTTGTGTCAGCCAATGATAAGTGTCTGTCAGCTGCTAAGGAGCTCTGCTTCGCATTTGGAAGAGTTACCTTAATGCTACTACAGCTCCACAACACTAGTGGTTAGGCTCACTGGGCAGGACAGCCCTGAAATTACAGTTAGCTAACTTTTACTTTGGCTAAAGCTGTTAATTTGATAGAAATTACCAAGCTTTTTGCTGGTTATGTGGTGGTAGAGATGCTAAATGCAAAAGTGAAAGTTAAATGCAAAACTTTGACTAACAATCTCTCTTCTTATAGTATGGACTATAATGTTACATGCCAACTTTTTAAATGGTACTGCTATGTTACAAGTTACTTTTAAAAGTTTTGTTATCCAGGATTATAATAACATGTCACAGACTTCCACACAGGAAAGGTGTAGTCAGAAAGTGGTTGTTGGTGCTCTTGAAATGTATCTTTGATGTTACTTTTTTCCCCTCCATGAACCATGTTTTCTTGATCGGATGTGGCCGCTGCCATCTGTAACCACAAGTCATCTAACATCACTGCAGACAACAACACGTCTGTTGAGTATTGGGTTTCTTTTTAAACACCTGCAATCCAGTGCAGTGTTAGTACACACCCGTTGCCATGGTAATCAGTGCTCCAGTCCAGAGAGGGGTGATGATTCGGTGTATGCCGACCCATCTGGTGGTAATCCACTGATGACATCACTGCTCCACTGTTCATGATACCTCCACCTATTGGCTGGTAGTCAGATTGGAGGGAGGGAAGGTAGCCCTAAACAAACAAACAAACAACCCCAAACAATTAAATTCAAATTCTATTTATATAGTGCCAAATCACAACAACAACAACTGCCTCAAGGTGTAAACAAACAAAATGATTATAACTTATTAAAAAAAAAAAATTCAAGAGGGAGCACCATTAACAATAAGTTAATGATTTCAAATATGCATTTGACAAAAAAGGAGACCTTGAAAATATTCATTCTTTAAAGCAATCATAATTACAAGCCCACTTTCTTCTGAGTGGCCACTTTCAAAGCTTGCAACAGGACAGGATTTGTGAGCGCCACAGTGGAGGGTTCTAACACAGTAACATACTGTGGCCCCAGATATAAATGTATGTGTCAGATCACATTAGCTGGTGAAATAATTTAGCAAGCTAGCCAACTAGTATTTCCACTTAGATGAAAGCAATAATGTTAGCAAGGAGGTGAGTATGCAATGTTAAATGAAATTTTATTTTAAGAGATAGTTTGTAGTTTGTCCATTGTAACAACCCTTATTATGATATAGCACCACTAGGGAGTGTCGTCCTATTATTGTAGTAGTTTGAGAGTCTCCTAGTGTGAGTGCAACGGCCGTCATTACAGCCGAGCATCTGTTTAGAGAGACCGTACCACTGTAACGGGCTGGCGCCGGCGACTACCTACCCCCGGCACATGCATGTACGAATAGAGTAGAGCCATGGACACCTAGCTTGTATGGTCTTGTTCTGTTAATATAACCAACTAAAGGTCTTTTGTTCTATTTAACTGACTCGCCTCCGAGTTGTCCGGCTAACCTCCACACCACATGCCCGCTGGACCTACTAGCCGCTCCTTCCTCGCCAGACCGCCATTAGCATGTTAGCAAACATGGTAGTGTTAACTAACACAAGCCAAAAGTTTGTGTTAAACCCAAACTTAAACTTCTTAAACCCAAGCCCCACGTTTCAAATTCCCTACTGATGGCCGATAGTTAAATACAATACTGGTGCTATCTATACTGGTTGATGAGATGGTTTGATTTCATAGATAAAATTAGTTTTTATCTGGCAAAAAGTTAGCTTACCTGCTAGTGCTAACAAACCGCTTGAGACCCAGTGCCACAGCCATACAGTACATTTTTGCACTTATGTAGCGATGCCATGCATTTATGATCCCTAGCATGCACAGCAACAACAATACGATGACAATTAAATACCTAAAAAATAAATAAATAAATAAATATTTTAACAACCTGTAACACAAAACAGTTCTTGCTAAAGGTGGAAAAAGATTAACTTATTTCACCTATTTCCCCACTTAGGTCACAAATGCACTGTGACTTGCTTGCCTGCTAATATTGCTGCTAGTAAAATAATATTAAAGTGTTTTTGTCTTTATGTGTCATAGAACGAGTCCATGTCACAGCTGCTCATTGTTGATGGTGAGACAGGAAAAGTAGCATTGAAGAAAAATACTGGGGTCTCTCTTTTGTTACACTAGATGCATTCAGACAATAGCAATAAAAGTGTTTAACAAGAAAAAAAAAAGAAAGGTTTAAAGAAGAAGTTGTCCTGAATAGTCTGAGAGGGTTCACTGTGCCAAACATAACTTTAGTGAACATTTAGTCACAGTACTTGAAAAAAGAAAAAAAAAGCAGGTAAAAAGTAAAATCTTTTTTTCCTGCATTAAAGTGTCATTAAGGAAAGTTTTAATGATATACTGTTTATTTCCTCCTTCAACCTGAATTAGTCCACGGACAGCTGATGGGTTCTGAAAGCCAGCTATTAGCACATCTTTGGCAGAATGGTTTCAGATGAACAGAGATAGGAATGAAGTTCTGAATGAAACTCACATGAAAAGGAGAGGGATGGGTCGCAGGTTCATGAGCAGTAATTACAGAATTTTGAGAGCTTTTCTGATTCCATCTCCCAGGAGGAGGGAGGGAAAAAAGTGAAAATGTAAAGTTAGGAGGAAGAGGAAAAGAGAGGAAAAACATCAGCAAGCATGTCTCTAACCATAGGATACTCGAGGGAGGAGAGAGATGGAAAAATGAGTGTGTAAAATGACAAAAGTGTGTATGTGGGGGAGGGGGGACTGAAAGGGAAGTTAATCTGAGTGTTGTGAGTGAAAGAGGAGAAAGAGGAGGACAGCAGGTGGTTTGGTTCCCCCCGCTCTCCTCTCCCCCTCCTCCTCTACCTCACCTATTCATCTATTGTTGAGCAAATTCTTCTCCTTCACTCCTTCACAAAGACCCCATCTGCCTCTTTTGTCTCTCTCTCTCTCTCCTCTCTCCCTTCCCCCATCAGTTCTCACTCTTGACTCAGTAAAAAAAATAAAACTTTTAGCGCTCTGTAGCTGTGTCCTCTCGTTTTTGCCTTCTTTTACTTTTCTGTGTTTTCGGTTCTCTCTTTTTCTAAAAATATGCAAAATGGAGGAGAGAAAGGGGATTATGGGAGTTGGGGATTAAAAAGTGTACCATAAAAAGGAAGGGGGATCAAATGGGAAGTGAGGCTCAGTGGTAATCTTCTGATTTTAACTATTCTGGAGGAGACCGTCTTCCATGAATTCATATCATAGCTGTTCATCTTTTCTTTTTCCCCTCTGTTCGCAGAAATACTAAATGAGCAGCTAACACTGACAGTAAAGGCAGAGAGGCTGACTGACAGACTGATTGACTCTGTTACAGTCGAGGTAAGTCCTTTTTCAGCTGTGTAACATTGTCGGTTTAACTAATCTTAAAGTGACAACTAACATTCAGGCAAATCCACATCAGTGATGGAGAAAGCCATGGTACCTGTGCCAAAAGACTTCAAACACCTGCCAGCAACACCATTAGTGATGGGTAACCACGTGTTCTTACATGTAGTTAAACAGCAGTATCTGTGTGTTGTAGCTGTCCTCACCCCTCACACCATCTCAAAGTATTACTAGCAAAAATGACTTTTGCCAATTATGCAGCAAATGTGGTTGGTGCATTGCACTTTTTTCCTACTTCCACATCAAACCGATATCAAACGCACAAACACAATGGTTGCTCAGCGGGTTCTTGGAGTTGTCCACACTTATTTAAGATCGATGCTAAAACAGATACATATAATTAAGACATGGAATCATTCTAAGTGAACAAAATCTTTTAGTAAACTGAATCAAATGCTGCGTCACCATTACGGTCCAACACACACATAAATGACCTCATGACCCACATCTGATGGAAACAGGGCAGCGACTTGTCCCTGCAGACTGATTCTAGGAGAAATTAGGAAACACACATACATACACACGCATGTATCATTATCATCATAGTAAGATTTATCAAGTGCAACTGACCTGTGTGATAGCAGGGGAGTGTGCCATTCCCATTGAGTGGCCACTGAGCTGCTGGTGCTGATGGTGTGGACTGTGCAGCCCTCCCAGGTGTGCCTGGCTGTGGAGCGGAGGGCTGATCTGGAGAGGAGGGGTGGATGCGGCCGATACAGTGCCAAGGGACATGGCTCCCTGATGGGGGACGCTGGCTCGTGGCACCGTCCCTCTGGAGGACAGAGCCTGGAGCTGGGGATGTATCTGAGGGTGGGGAGGGGGAAGATGGGGGCTGAGGCCAGGGCTCGAGGTGTGGGAAGGGTGTGAGGGGTGAGGGTAGGGCATGTACATGCCTTGATGGTGATGAGGAGGGAGAGGGTGGCTGAGTGGGCTGGAGGAAGGGTGCTGCCCTGGGTGACCAGGGTACACTGAATGTTTGGGTGTAATCATGGAGGTAGAAGAGGGGGAAGATGAGGAGGAAGAGTGGGGTTGCTTCATTTCAGATGGGTCATTGTAACTCTGTAGAAGAAGAAAAAGGAAAACTGAAAATCAGGAATTTTCTGACCCTTCACTCTTATAATCCGTAACTTAACTTGGCGTGTATCAGTGTGTGTAGCGCACCTGTGAAACCAGACTGGCTCTGTAGGCAGCCAGCTGTTTGAGATACTCCTTCTTAGCTGTCTCAGTCTTCTTCTTGTACACCTGAAACGCAAACATTTAACTCTGAAAGTGTGAACTTTCATCACAGCATTTGAAAAACAAAAGGTACAACTACAAAAATTAGGCTGGATTTAATCAGAATAATAATAATAATAATAATAATAATAATAATAATATCACTCTAGGGCTGAGCTAATGCCTTTATCTAATAACACAAATTTATGAATTTCCAAAGCATGTGCCAATACTCTCTGAAGCCCAGCAGCGATCAGTCCAGCTGACATGCCACTTGTATAACTGATAGGTTCACATTAATGACTGTGAATCTCATTGGTATTGTTAGAGCTCATATTCCCCTAATAAAGGGTTGATTCCTGTCACAAACATGATGCTGACACTTATCGCCTTTTTCACGCACTCTGCATTTGCTTCCTTTATGATGTCACAGAATAAAATGTGCATGTTATGCCTCAAGGGCAAGAGTGCAGTAATGCTAGTGCTTCTCTGAAGCTATATTTAGACAGTGGTGATATAAACAAATCACTAATGTCAACATTCTCTCACAAATATAAAAATAGCATTTGCCATCATCCCAACCTCAATTTTGCATCCTAATTTTGGATTTTACTGTAAACTGATACCAAATACAAAACACAGATGAGAGGAATGAGAATCAGTTCTGTATATTATGCAAGTACCAGAAAAAACAACTTACTGTTAAATCTAATTTGAGTATACCTGTTTTAGCTTCATTTCACTGTTGGTACTCAGCTTTTAAAATGCTACTGCTGATTTTTAAGGATCTTCGTGGCATCCGTCCTCTATATGACCTGCTAGTCAGACATGAGCTTCGACAGAGCCTGAGATCTTTGAACAGAGGACATCTGTTAAAACTGCAGCTGGCAGACATTTGCTGTCAGAGCCCTAAGCTGTGGGATGAACTGCCTGAGTATTCAAGTTAAGTCGGTCACTCACAGACCAACAAAGACTAACTTATCAGTAAGCCTTTTCTGATTTGATTTTGATCTGCTTTAATATGTTTTCTCTCTCTGCTTAATGATTTTTAGTGTGTGTTATACTTATGTTCTTTGCAGTATTTGATTTTGTGATGTGCTTGCTTTGGGCTGTGCTAATCATTTTGTTTCAAAATGAGCTCTATAAAAGTGAAGAGCCTGCCTTCACAGTATCAGTTTTAACTAGAACTTTGCAGAATTACTATCAGTTTGGTTGCAATTTTGTGCAGCAAACCACCAAATATAAGCAGTGACTCAGCGGACTCAGTATGAGTCATGGGGGTGGGGTGGTGCTAATGACAGTTTTGGAAATGTTTCACATATGAATGGAGATGTCACAAAAAACTGAAGTACTGAGATAGAGTGAAATTTGTCTTTTCCTATTTATTATCCCTTATTCCTACTTTAGTACAGCCTTCCCTCCCCTTACCTGTTTCTCTTCTTCTGCCAGACCATCCCACATGGAGGCCACAATTTTTGACACCTCCCCAAAGGTGGCATTGGGGTTCTGTGCCTTGATATTAGCCTGGGTGTCCCTGAAGAACAAAGCATAGGCAGACACTGGCTTCACTGGTTCATTGGGGTCCTTTCGTTTCTTTTTCTTTGGCGTTTTCGGTTTCTTGGAGATGTCCGCTGCTGCTGGCCTCTTCTCTCCCTGCCGAAACAGAATAAAGGTTAACACTGTATATAGAGAAAATGTGAATGGATGACTATATAGATCCTAGGTCACCAATAGGTGGACTGCGACTATTATTAGATTTTGACAGACTGTTTTTATTTTTCAGCTTTTCTTATGTTTACAGTAAGGTTATTTTAACCTCCTTTGTCTTTACAGTAGTCAGTGTAATTAATTATTAAGGAAAAACACAGAACAATCTCAGCCAATCAAATCGTGTAGTTAAGGAAAAAGAAGAAAAAAGGAAACTTAAATGAAACCTTTTCATTTCTCAAAATTAAACATTTTATTTGAAGACACCTTTTTTAAAAAAACTCCAAATCCTGTTTTACTTGAAATGAGAAAAGAACATTTTATTATTATTTTATTGTTAGAGTACCAGCCAGTCCATTGTAAAAATTAATTACAAACGTTAAAATACTGTTAAATTGTACTTTCTTTTACAACTGTCAGTCTACTTGAAAACGCATTATAATTTAAATATATATAATTATGTGGAACTTTATGATTTTCTGGGCCAATGTTTGAGGAAATTTTCTCTAACTGGACCTCCTTAAATTTTACTTGGATACCCCCAATATAGACTGACAAAGAGAAATTTGTATATAAACACGTAAAGCATAAAATGTTAGAATGTAAATTGAATATATCATTAAAAACTGTAGAGTGAGTGATTTTCTTTCTGTTGTCAGCAAGTTTGCATTTGAACAATTCACACCAAAACTGTTTTTAAAACATGTCCTCAGCTAATCTTTGATGTTAAGCAATAAGTAAACCACAGAGATGGTCTTAGGGAAAGTCCCCACCAGCAGAAGAGCCTCTCAGTAGAGTGGTTACAGTCACTGCTGCGCTAAATGGGTGAAGTCGCCATAATACCTCAGCAAAAGCAGCACGTCTGTACAAATGTTATTGTCTATATGGTTATAAGTTGTTCTTCTGAGAAACTTTCACTAATTACTGATTATCATTTAACAGTGTTCAGATCATATACTTTATGTCATAACAACATAAGCCCAGCTGAGGAAGAAGAATTTTCTATACTGTTAAAGAAATCCTTGTATAAATGTGTGCTTGAGGTGCACATGAAGTCGGGGGCTGATGTGCAGTTTCCTCACATTTTTAAAGGGCACACTGCATACCATGCTGAGATGCGTCAAGTCACTGGCTAATAGCCTTTTGGAAACCACCTTGTTAGTGCAAAAATGCCTGTCAAATTGTGTCATCTTTGACAATTTTCATGGATTTACCTAAAGAAGTCGTATGTAGTCATATGTTTTTGCAACAGGCTGCTAGTAACGATGTGCCTAGAGGTACAATTTACAGTTGCGTCATTGCTATGTTATCTAATATGTTTAAACACAACACTGGTTCATCACTTGAGGTCAGTGTTATTAAGTGGCTTAGTGAACAATTCTCTGAAAATGAGTGAAAAAGCAGCCAATGTCCAAACCATAACTTTGAAAGACATTCAGAAAGCTGGAAAACTAGTGCTCAATAACACTTTAAAAATGACAACTGAAAACATCAAGTCTGAAAATAATACTACACACAAACTTCAGTCTCATAAAGGAAAGTACTGGACCCAGGGTGCAAAGTTATGACATCATAATTACACGATTGGTCAAGCTGCAATAATGACCCTTGAGCAACATTATTGTGTCTACAACATTATATTAAAGTGGTATCAGCTGTGCTGCTTTCTCTATGATTTGATGGCTGCTAGCTGTTGCTGCACTGCTGTTGCAGTGATTTTCTACAGAGAAATACATTTTCACTTAACCAAAACAAACTCATCTAAGCTGCTTCATCAGCACAGTATGTGCTTTAATCAAATTCATCTGTCTGCAGCCTTACATCATAGGAAAAAAAATCCTCCAGCTGTTATCTGATTCACGTAACATCACCATCTGGCCAATGGCATAACCAAAATCTTTGGCTGAAAATTGTGTCCTCATGTAGGATCCTTCACTTGGATTATGAAGAAGGTCATATTTAGCCTGAATCCTGCACCACAACTGCACTTTCTTTATCATGGTAAATTAATGCCTTTAATATTGCTCTTATGAATAATTTTTCTTCCTTAAAGCACTCTAAACCATCTGCGAGTAAAAGCTGCCAGATAAATTAATCTGCATTGTCTAATAAACACGCTGGGTTTTCCTGAGCTTGCATACGGCTCAATAAAGGGGTGCCCCTGTTATGATGTGTATGAGTATCAGACTCATTTTTGCTCTCTTATTTTCCACCCTTCCTGAAGAAAAAATTACCTGCACAGTGGCTTATACTGTTTCCTATCTATAGTGTGTGACAAAGTTGGTAAATATTATTCAGCAACACAGTAATAGTTTCATTTCCCCAGAAAATGAGCAGTTAGTTTGGAGCGGTGTGAGACAGCCAACAACGAGAGAGCTGATTTCTGTCTAGTTGATATGCATGGAGAATGCCTCCATGATGACACATAACATTATTAAAATAGCTCTCTAGTATCTATGCACTCACAAAAGAAAACACAACTGGGTGTTACAGCCCAGCAAGATGTGAGTCATTTGAACAGAAGATGCTGCGTCCCTGTGTCTGTGTGTTGTTACCCTGAGTCCATCATCATTGTCATCCTCGTGTGCTGAACTGGAGGGAGATGGAGTGGCAGATTTACTTCCAGGAGGTGAAGGGGAATTATGGGTAGCAGAGTTCCCACTCAGTCCCAGCTGGGATTGGTTGATGGTGGACAACTGGTTTTGCTGGCTCATGCCTGATTGGCTCTTGGGCCCAAGTGCTGCTTCGATTGGCTGTTGGCTGCTGGTAAACCGAGAATCTGAATTCACCATCTGCTGCATCTGTGCAAACAAAACAAGTGATTATGGCAGTGAAAAAAAGTGGATGACTTCCCTTTGGAATATTTTAAACATAAATGCAACAATCTGCTGTTAGCTCTCTTAACTTTTCATTATTGTACATTATTGTAGAATCTTTGTTCCAAAAAGGCAAAACACATTATGTAATGCACTATAGCCTGGGATGCAAAATCCAATCAGTATTAGTTGATTTGGATAAGAATTAAAAAAAAAAAAAAAAGAAGCATCCTTGATCTGGGCCTCTGTGTGTGGACGTTCTACCCCTCATTTGATCAGGTTTTGTCTCTGCTATGCAGCAGTCCAGGATTAACTGATAATGAAATCTCACAGTAACGGTGGTAACAGCTGACAGGTCTGAGGAAAGATGGGATCAGAAGCCCAAAAGTATTCACTACAGATCTTAAACTCCATCTGCTACTCCCATGAGAAGCTAGTGCAAAACTTCACATGTGGGAGAGGATGAGTGCAAAGTAAATAATAACGCACTACCTTACTACCTGAGTGCCTTAATTATTAGACTGCAATGTCTGTCAAATCCCGGGCTTACATTTATAACAATGGTATGGTGGATACCAATACTTTTCACTGATTTTTCTGTTATTTATTCCCCCTTACAAACAAAGAATTATTTGATATAACTAAAAAAAAGAGCAAACTTAAAAACTTTCTTTACCTTACAATACAAACTGTTGTTGTTGTTGTGAATTTATATAAATAAAAGTCAACTGATTAACTGTATGAACACAATGAAGGGTTGAACAATGCTGAACAAATCCCAAATAAAACTCAAAGCATAATATTTCATCTTTTTTGTTAATGTTATTAAGTAGATGTCAAAACATATTTAATAAATTTAAAAAATCATTTACTTATAGAAATGAATAACTTGATACAAAGATATCTCCTTGTGTCCCGTTTTTGTGTGAACACTTGTAATAGTTGAGTTTTTACTGCCATTCCTAAGGTTGAGCTCTTCTTGCAGTGAGCCAGTCATCAGCGATATTCAGTCCACTTCTCAGGAAAACAAAAGTTATCACTGCTAGCACCACAGATGTGGGGACTTTGACACCTATGATCACAAATATGAAGACGGGACTCCGATGATGGCTTGTATTTAGAGTTTCCTCTTAGTAAGCATGTGAATAATAACGGATGTGGTCTAGTGTGATGTGTCCCTGTTGGGAACATGTTACCTCAACTCGGCTTCTGTGTCTCGGCAGCGGTCTCTGCTTTGGCGTTTCGATAGAACTGTGAGTGACATTTCTCTTACATGGGAACAGGTTTCAGAACGATGTGTATGTGCTAATGGAAATGCTGAAAATACGAGCTGTGGTTTGACATCGCCTGGGTTGGGACTTTAATAAATGTCATAGTAATAAACTGTCAAAATACCCTCTCGCCATAACTTTCCACAAATGCTTTTGCTCTTTGCCAGATTTATTTGACAGCAAAACTATAAAAAGAGGAAATGATATTAGGGCTTCATTAAAAATCTAATATTTTCTTACTATACCTACTGAAATAAAATTACAAATCAATATTTAGTTATTTTATTTGATTACAATCTTACTATGCTCAACTCTATTACAAATTTTAAACTGCCTGGCTCAGAATAACAAAGAAAAGTGGCAAAGGTACCAATGGAAAATTCAGAGCAAGATATGTAACAAATGCCCGTAACATCACGAGTAGCAACAGTTAACTGGAAATAAAGGTCGCAAGGTTATACCAGAGGCTGTAGGCACAAAATAACAAAACTGTTTCACAGATAAAAACATTATCGATGGAGAAAAAAAAAAAAAAAAAAAATCAGATTTTCCTTTGCGGGGGTCATTTCTGATGATGGCCTAAGACAGCCACAGAGGGGAAACCCCCGAAGGCTGAGTAATGACTGACTCATGCCATGAAACAAGTGCTGTACGCGGTGTTTTCACACCTTCACACAGGTGTGGTTATTACTGGATTTCATTATGAAAAGTAGAGGTGAAAAATTCTAAATATGTTCCTGTTTTTAGTCAAATACAATCTGTATCATTCCTTTGCATGCAATCTCAAAACTGTCAGCAAGAGCTGCAATCATGCCTGAACAAACAGAAAAGCCATTTACCTACATGACATTTTATAACAAGCATGGCTATTGTGAATTAAGCATACCAAATAAGGGATTTATAAAGGTTTTTTTTTTCTGGTCAATTAAACAACAAAATGTCAGCTTAGTAAACATAGATGAACATACAATATGTTTAATGTGTAAACAAGACTGCATGTAACATTCAGGATACTATAAAAAATAAACTGGTCCTTGGTTTGGTCCTAAAATGATGTAAATACAACTTCAGATGAACTAGAAAACATTATATATTACAGCCTGCCACATTAACCATGTGAAAAACTAACCATACCCTTACTGCTTCCATGGAGGTTAAGTCGCTAAGCGGCAAACATCAGGAAGTGCGAGCACCTTAATGTTTTGGCATTTTGTGCTTTTCCATGTATACCTCTCTGACCTGTCTTCCCCATGTGATGTTTTTGTGTAATGTATGTATGGTCGGAGGGTAAGATAGCGCCGCCATTGCGTGCAATAGGTCGGCAGCCTTAACATGAAATTTCCCCTTGTGGGACTAATAAAGCTATATCAATTTTACAGGTGAGGGTTAACGCAATGCCAAGGAAGAAAGATCTCAACGTGATTGGAATGCCGCTGGTTAAGAGAGCTGCGTATAAACAAAGTGAAGCATCAATGTAAAGATGAGTGGACCAAAATTCTGCCAAAAAATGTGAGAGACGAATACTTGTACTTAGTTTCTCACAATCTGCATTTTGGCTTTGTTTGACTAAATAATGATGTGGTGCAATACACCATGAGTCATTGGTCTGAGGTTGTATTTACCCAAGTTTAAGACCTGCTATGGACAAGATAATTTTTTATTTCGTCCTGAAATGTAAAATCATAGAAATGATAGGTGTACTTTCTTTTAACCTTGACTGTATTTAAAAAGTTATTATCCAAAGATCAATTTGATCTTTGATTGTGTTGTTTATCACTATACATCTATATCTAAGGGTTTTCCTAGCTAAATGGGTCTAAACGGGAGTGAATGCATAGTGACAATGACTGACATATTTAATTAAAGCAAAGAGTCTGTGTTACCTAATTTAATATGCATTTTCTTGTCATTGTATACTCTGGTTAATTAAACCCCAGTTAAGAAAAACCTCTTAGAAATATTTTTATAACGGCACAAGTGATATTCCCTTTGTTTGGCATCAAGACTGTTTTTATATGGAAGTAAAACCCTGTTGAAGCCAGCACCATTGCTTGTGGTTACTGACACTGAGACTCAAGGACAAGTAGAGGCGCGAAACATTCACATTTAATGTGGAAAGTTTTCAGATTTTAAATGTTTTATCAATAAAAAAACTTGTTTTACTACTGATATTTTTTTGGGGGGGGCTTGGAATTCAACCCACAACTGCTTTCATTAAGGCTTCACCTGAATGTTGCCTTCATTGTTATTCATCTCTCTAATAAGTAACTACAAAATCCCCAGATAATATCCTAGAGCTCAAAGAGAGCTTAGGATTAATCACTTGTTACCAAAATGAAAGACCAGAAGAAGAACAACTAACTCTCATCTTTAAGACTTAAGTCATCAAATATTTGTCCTTTTTGCACAAACAATTTTCACACATTCATCAGCTATAATCGATTAATCAACTAATTGCTGCAGCTTTAATTAGAACAGTGACTTACAACTGAGCAGTTGTAAGTTGTGTCTAACAGATTTTAAATTTAGAAATCTTGCAACTGAAATATTAGGATAAGCAATAATTACATTGCACCACATCATATGAAATGTGCTGCCATCCATATTATTATACACATCTTTTGGATTTCCAATTAAAAAGCTGAGATGGAAATATCTGTTCAGGTGACAGGTGTTCAGGAAAATATATCATAGTACTTCCCAACACCGCATAAAGCAACTATTCTCACAGATGTACGAAGCGCTCCACAATGAACTCGAAATACTAGAGGGTTTGTAAACTTGTAAATGTCATCATGCAATCTGTATTATCATTTATGATTTCTGTTTGTATTTATTCATAATGCCCAATTTTGGGGCGACACATTTCTGCAGAGTGGTGCTCATTCCTGCGTTCATACATTTGAGTTCACAGCTTGTTCCTTCACTACACAATAGACAAAAGGAAAAATGCTGTTTCATAAAGGTAAAGATCACAGAATGAGTTGGAACCAAATTCCACCAAAATCACCATTCAGAGCAACAACTTCCAATCAGACTGCAGCCAAACATAAAAACAGAGCCATCCACATCTGAATGTTAACTGCAACTGAGTAGTCCTGCCTGTCCTAGGAATCTCTTTCTCTCTCACACACACACACACACACACACACACACACACACACACACACACACACACACACACACACACACACACACACACACTTCTTCTTGCTACCCCCCTCCCAACATTAGGCTGAGCCAGGCACGGTTGCTAGGCAACCATAATTCATGGACTGGCAATAAATGTATGTTAGCATGAAAATATAAAACTGAGGTACAGAGAAGAGAGAAACTGAGACAGACAGAGACTGAGAAATAAGAGCTTACCTTTATTCCCTTCAGCCCATTAAAATAATTATCTGTATTGTTCCGCATTTAACAAGCAGGTTAATCACAATCAAAGAGTCTGAATCTGAAAAAAATCTGAATATATTTAAAAGTTATTTACAACAGTCTATTCACCTAAAGTCAAAGCTGACAGCTTTCTGTGTTTTTTCAAAATGATACTTAATATTACAGCAGGTACACTTCATATGGAGGCAAGAGACAAAAAGGCTGAAAGATCAAGAGTGGGAGATGAGAAAGTTTCATTCTTAACAAACATTGGAGCAATCTTTATTACTGAGACTGACAAGTACTGATACTGTTTCCTCTGAACAACCATTTTTTTTGACAGTTCAAGTAACTATGAGTCTCGGGTCTGGCTTTCATTTCTTTACTGTATCACACAGTGAGCCACATGTGAATGTCACCGCTAAAAGCAAGAGTTTCACTTTACTGTGAAACGAAGATTGAACATAAGAAGAAAATGTCAGATCAACCAGCTGCCATGATTGGCCTTCAAATAACACTGCCCTGGGCAATATCCTCTTTCACACAGTTAAGCTGAATAAACCATTAAAGAGTACAGTTAAAAAGATGTAAAGCTGTCAGTTTGACTCTCTTGGAGTCTCCATTTCCTTGAAATAAGTACATTTGTACTTTTTGTACCTAATTGAAAAGATAATTTTGCAATCATGTGTTTTTGTTTATAGATTTCCATCCATCTTCTTCCACTTATCCGATTTAGGGTTGTGGTGGGGCTGGAGCCAATCCCAACTGTTAAAGGTCAGGGCACCAGTCTGTGGCAGTGCTAACACAAAGAGAGAGAGAGCTATTCACCCCTACAGCCAGTCCACCAGTTAACCTAACATACAGGACCCAGAGAGAACCCACACACACACGCATAAATTCCACACAGAAAGGCCCCATCTTGCCAGTGGATTTGAACCCTTGGACCCTCTTGGTATGAGACAACAGTGCTAACCACCACTGTGGCATCTGTTTAAGAAATCATTAATATTATACTGAAATGTCTGTGCTTAATGCTTTACTAAACTTGTTGTTAATCCAATTTTAGTCCAGTTAACTAAACTATTTACACGTTTTGACTTCTAGTAAATGGAAAATTGTTTTTTGAGTTTGTAGTCATACGCGTCTCTGTGTACAAGTCTTTTCAAAACTTAAAGAGTAATTTTTCTTTTCAGCATTTCATTGTTTTTCTTGAGTGGGATATGATTTCATCGTTGTATTAGGGCTATAAAAACACAAAAAAAACCCAAATACACACACTGATCTTGGGCTACATTTAGGCCTAACACAGCTGAGTTTACGATGATTATTTTTTAGGCTAATTATAAGCCATGGAAGACCAGATATATTTAGCCCAGAAAAGAACATCCACGGATGCTGATATTTAGGACTTGGCAACAACTCCGTGTATGAAGGGTATGTAGTTTGATTATTAAAGAGGTTTTTAGAGGGAAATAAATGCAAAACCCTTTATTGCGATGGTCAAATCTCCTCCATCTAAATGTATATGTGAATTACCAAAATATGGCTAAATACAAAAACCAAAACTGATTTAAAGAGTTAAAAATATCAGCAAACATCTCTGAGATCATCCATGGAAACACATTTGTCACAACAAGTTTATCTTGACTAACACAATAAATAAAGAAAAGCTTGGCAGTGGATTTCAAGCTTCACATTGTCACACAACAGCAGTTCAGATTGTGGCTGCTGTATGCGTCGTGTTCCTGTAAACTCTGATCACCCAACCCAATCAACCGCACATTACCGAATTTAGTCATCCACACAACATATTTTGCTCATTAAGTGCTGTCAAACCCAGTATCGAACTATACGTGAATGAAAGGAGAATCCACATCTGAGTGTGTGCATATACTTTTCAACATCAAACATGGTAATGTGACCTCATTGTGTGCTTTTTAAACATTTTCAGCACATTATGTATGTATGTATGTATATATATATATTTTATATAACATAAAATTTTAATATCCAAAATCCATTTTCTTATTGTTTAATTGATTTTAATCATGTGAATTATGTTTATGCTTTTAATCAAGCATGATTTGATGGTAAGTGGAATGAGATTATGTCTGTTCATCTAGGGCAAATGTAGTGCGTACCTCACTTTTAGTGTGAGATGTTGTTGGAACAAAAGTTCAGTCATTTTTCCAAGGTAAATACATAACAACTAACAATGGAACTGTTGCATTCATGCTGAGGATCATATGTTTTACAGTAAAATACTATCTAACATGTCAAAAGAAAAAAAAGATTTTGTATCAGAGAAAAAATTAAGAATTTACAAAAATGTAATTGAATTGAAAAATAATTTAAATACACTACACAAGGACATAAAATTGGAAAGAGTAAAAAACAAACACTAAATTCTTTAATTCAAATAGGTTCCGATCATCGTATTAAGGCCAATGTTACAGCAAATTGTAACTTTCCATTAACATTGACTCCTTGCTTTGTGTGTGCAGAACCCTCAGTGTAAACTCACAGAACTCAGACTTCAGCCAAAAAAAAAGAAAAAAAAAAGTCTACTCAGACTCATTTTGCGTAGGTCTGCATTTTTTGATTCCATGTGAACTTGTGTGTACAAACCACAAGAAGAGCCATACAAACCTTGTGTTTGTGAGTAGACACCAATTAGAACAAAACTGGCTTAAAGTGCCTGCACCAAGGTCTCGCATCAAATATAAAGGGGCTATTTTGAAATGAATCATGTAAAGCTACTCTGGTAGTTATATTCGTAAATCCATCTTTGAAATTTTATTTCCCTACTAGTAAAGCATAAATGCCAGGTGTATACACAGTGACTTATTTGGAACCACTTACCACAGACAGAGTGCTAGTCATTGGGCCACCATCCCGGCTGAATGTGCTTCCATCTTGGCTCAACATAGTGGCCCCATCCTGGTTACCAGGCATGCTGGGCAAATCCATGCCCTGCAACTGGTAGGGGTGGTGTGGAGCTGAATTGGAGGGAGGGTCCAGAGAGTGATACGGTCCAGACGGGGAGTTGTGGGGGAGGTGAGGGGGTACCATGTGATCTGGCAGGGTAGGAGGAGTGATGGGTGGAATGTTGAAATCATCATCGCCCAAACCACTGACTGGGTATGACTAAAGACAGACAGGACAATGAAAATAAACA
This sequence comes from Pelmatolapia mariae, assembly GCF_036321145.2. Taxonomy (NCBI): domain Eukaryota; kingdom Metazoa; phylum Chordata; class Actinopteri; order Cichliformes; family Cichlidae; genus Pelmatolapia; species Pelmatolapia mariae. The sequence goes on along the minus strand of NC_086243.1, from coordinate 3,397,425 downwards.
AATACAGTTTAGTCAGGGTCACTGTATTCAATAAAAGATTGATTCATCATTAGCAACATGGTTCTGCTCAGGGATTCCTTGTTCTTTCACACATGGAAAGTACGAGATGGAAAGAGCAGCAGCAAGATCCCAGCACAGAACAGAGCAGGTATCCGTGACAACAGATATGACAAAGATTGCATCAAAATAGAAGCTGCAGTGGAGGTGGGTTGCAAAGAAGCTTGCATGTATGCAGTAACATTGGGCAGGGTAAAGTAGCTTAAACAGCACACCTTACATGTGTAGAAGCTAAATCACCAGCAGCTCATGACTGCTGGTATGATATCAGATTTTGACTTCATGGCTGACCTGAACTAACAAGCGTCTTGCGCCCTCTCATAGGGGGCAGGACGCCCCCCTACGAAAAAGCTATTGGCATCAGCAGGAAGGAAAAACTCACTTTTAATAGGAATCAGCCTCTGACAGAACCAGGCTCAGAGGCTGGGGTGATGGGAAGTAGGCATTTATTTAATGCCAACTAGACTTCTAATTTTATTAAGCCAATGTACATTGTTGTTGCCTCATGGGCACTTCATTGGTGTTGGAAAAAGTCCAACCATCCATCGTTGTTTCCTGTACTTTGAACAGATGTGGGCATCCATGTGGCTTGCAAATACGGGATATGATCACTGGAGGGTATAAACTAAACCATCAGCTATTGTGGGCAGGCGCTGAGATCAGCTGATTTACCAGAAATGCTGAAATTCATGGCTTTAGTGCTTCTTAATATTATCTTATTAAACAAACAAACATTGCTATGAGCTTTCTGAAATGTTATGGATGTTAAAGTCAGGTGTGGGGTAGCTGACATAACATGATGGGCAACACTTAAAACTTGAAGTGACTGGGCTATGTTGCTTTTAGCAGAGTGCACAACTTAAAGAAAATCAATAATAATTGCATAGGGGTCTATAGGAGTACAACAGTCATAAAACATTACTGTCAGAGTTATTAAATGACTGCGAGTGGAAAAACTACACACCATTGTTTCCTCAGACTCCAGTCTACAGCTCCGTATTGTGTCATGCAGTCTGTCTTCGTCAGCCACAGCTTGTATCATAGACTAATTATCACTAATGATATTCCCCGTCTTGAAAGAAAAGCCTCGTGAACAAATACTTGCTCATTCAGTGACACAACAATACAGTAATTTATATGTACAAGCCCATTTTGCCTGAGAGAATAGACACAGGCAGGTCCTGTGTGTACAAAATACAAAGGTGCTAATCTGACATACAAAAAAAGAAAAAAAGAAACAGGAGCAGTCCCCATATCATAACAAATTATGCTGAGAGCAAAGACACATGAGAGGGAGACATGAAGAGGGAAATGAGTGAGAGAATCATGCAAGAGGAGTGAGAGATAAAGAGAGGGAGAGAGGCAGTGTTAGAGAAGCCCTCTCATACTAATCTGACAGAGGAGATCTTTTATAGAGACTGACAGTCTTTTCTGCTTGGCTAGCCACACCAGTCTCTCCATCTCTTACTTTTTTGCTCTTCATCTCTCACCATCCCTCTCCTTCCACCCCTCTTTTGCTCTCTCTCCTAATCTCATCCTCAATTTCCCTTTCATCTCTCACTCTTTTCTGCTCTATCTCAAACCCCCATGCAGTGTTGAGTTACAAGTTGCATGACTTGTGAACTAAACGATGAGTTATAAGTATAGGTTCACTGTGGAACTCACTGCCACCGTGCTAAAACACGGTTCCACTTATAAGTTTCCGCTTCAATTTAATATTTAGGAAACAAGATATAAAAATAAAACAAAATGATCAACAAATTGAAAAAAAAATACTTTCATTTCCCTTCATTTTGTGCTCATGTTCTCTATATTTTATTAATAACCAACAACTCATATTATATGCCATGAAGCTTGTTGTGCAGACTAACAAAGGCTAACTCACATCAGTGAGTCAAACTGCTGCGCTGGGTCACAGAACACAGCAGATGTGCATCGCTCCCTCTCATATCTTTCAGTTTTAGGCAAATTTAAAACTACTTTGATTTGGCTGCAATTCAACAGTCAATCTACAAAACAAGTTTTTTAAATAAGTCTTTATGGGTGTGTCATGTAATCCCAGTATCAGCTTAGAAGGGCTACGAGGTAGCACCAACACTGGCATTACCAGCGCTGTCTTGACTGTGTCTTTTCATAACTTCACAGCCTGAGTACTTATCAACTTCTTACACGAGTAGCAAAGTTTTAGGTGCCAGGGGCATATTTTAAGATGCTTTTGCACATTCTAAACAGCGCAAAAGCAATTAAGTCAAGCAATGTGTCATACGGTGGAAGCGAACTAGATAAATGCTGCATATAGAAAGAGTGTTTTATTAATCCCAAAGGGGAATTGCACTTTAAAGGAGCATCAAAATGTTGAATATGGATTGAAGATTTGCATGATTGAATAGTGACGCCATTTATTCTCTGATACTTATTTTGGCTCTGTCCTGTTGCTGTAAATACAATCTAGAGCACAACTCTGAATAGTCCCAAAATAAATGCAATTCAGTTTTCAGTAAACGGTACTAAAACAACAAACACAGTCGCTAGCCATACTGAAATGTTACCAAGCTATTTTATTAAATAAAATTATGGACAACAATGTTTTAACTGACCAAAATCTGGTCAGAAACAGTAAATCTGTAAAGCCAAAATGAAAATGATTGGGCTCTATAGACGAGAGACAATTGGAAGATAATTGAGGGAAATGTCAAAATGAAAAAAAATGATAAATAACTGAATAAATGAAAGATCAGTAATGACATAACAGGATACAGTACCTCCCATAATGCAAATCAACTGCACTGTTAATGTTCTGTGACTTAGTAATTTAATCTGAAATGTTAGCCTTTAATTATTGTTAAAGAGGATCAACAACCAACATGTAACTTTAGCATCTAATTAAGAAATGTACCACTCATTTTCACTGTTGTACTCATCCATCTGTTTCTCTGCAACTTTTTCAAACTACTCATGGTTCTCCACAGCTTACACTCTGCTTACAATGAATATCATTATATTCTATGTTTTAACAACATTTCACAAATAGTACATTTCCCACATATTCTGGTGCCTCTGTGATCAGCCCCACATCCATTTTATTGTTTACAGTGCATGTGTGGTCAAGTGCAGTTCAACTATAGCTTAATTATAAATGGCACAGCTATAACAGTTTCGGGAGGCATTATGTTATCATTTTATCATCAGTCTCACCTGACTAAGGTGTGTCTCGATTTCTGAAAGCAGTTCTTGCCTATGCTGTCTGTGGACTTTTGTGAGGTGATTTCTTTTTAAAAATAACCCACAAGGAAAAAATTGCTAAATCTTGCAAGAATGTTGTTAAATTTACAACAAGGAGTTGCGAGAGTACGTGACACTTCTACATTAAAATAAAACAAAACTTTACATACCAAACCAGTAAAGTAAAACTTGATCTAGTGCAGTAATTTTACTAAAACCTGTGTGACCAACTACATAGCCCTACAAGCATACTGGGTTTATCGGGCAAACCATCAAGCCGAATGGTCCGTTTTCTTGGATCACTGTTACACTGTTGAGCTCTGAGCTGTGCATAAATTATACTGCTTGTCTGTCTGCCTCTCTCCCTCCCTCTCCAACTCTGTCATCTCTTCAACTTCTGCATAAATTATTCTTCTCCTTCTCTCTTCCATTCATGTTGGTAGTACAATAGACTGTTCCTGTGCAATGGGAGCTCCTAGAAAGACTAATGTAGTCAGGATTAAGTCCTTTCCCACATGTAGTGTTCGTGTTACAAATGCATGTCTCACAACTCCATGTCTATTTCATAAGATTTTAAAAAAGCACATATGAATGTGAGTAATATGTTGCCAGCATTTACAGAAGGAGGTTATCAAATACATCTGCTGCAGACAGGTTGCTGATTTGTGAAGTATCCAATGGGCATTCAGTTAGAAATTTCTTAAATTTACAATACTGTGAGTTGCTTAAAAGTCAATATTCAGTATGACCACTTTTATTCTTCAGCACAGATTCTGATCTTAGGCAAGCTTTCTTTCCAAAAGCTCTTCATTGGCTGTTCTGTTCTCCGTCAAGATAATGTTATACATGTTATATCAATAATGTTAAGGTCTGGTTTCTGGGGAGGTCAGTTCTTAACTGATGGTAATCTATCCAGGTACGCTTTTACTCCATTGGCTGTGTGTTTTTTCAGATCATTGTCCTGCTGAAAAATGAAGTTGATGTCAATCAGACACTTTCCAGATTGTATTCCATGGTGCATCCAAATCTAATGGTACATGCAATCATTATTTCATCAATATTGACAAGATCTGCAAAAGCACTCGCTGGAATGAAGCCCCAAACCACAACTATGTTTTACAGATGACTGTAGACACTCACTGTTGTCTCTGTCCTTTGATGATAGTTTGAACCAAAAGTTTTAAAACGGGATTTATCCTTCATAAGACCTGTTCTAGGACTGATGGATTATAGCAAAATAAAAATATAATCATGATTATTTTACTACAGTTATTCATTTACTTAACAATCATGCCGTTAATGAACTTTACAAAATGTGCCTTTTAACAGTTGATTGCCTTGAACTTTAAATGTAGTCTAATTAACATGAAAAACAAATAAATGGTAGAAATAGAGGTGGAGGTGGTGGGGGACACAAGGTCATCTCATAAGAAGTCAGACTCCGATTAATGGCTGTTTCACTATACAGCCAATTATGCAGCTGGAGCAGTTGCTTCCTCCAAGTCTTTGGTGGCCTACAGCCTCTAGAGTGGGGTGATTAGGGCTATGGTGGATTACCTGTTGCCCTTACATACATGCACAGTAGTCACACAGATAGATGGTCAACAGCCAACCAACACCTCAGACACATACAGCCAAAACTGGACCAGACAAGACCCTTGATGATCTGGAGACAAACAGTGAGTGAATTTGGGCTTTTAGATAGAGGTGAAAGTGCACCAGGTTTTAAATGAAAATCTAATTTTATCCCTTATTCATTATCACTGAAGGCCAAAAATCATAGAATTAAAATTCTACTGACACATGGTGGGGTGGTAATTAGAGTTTTTTAATGTCCACTAGTGGCCAGCTGTTAGCTATACAGCAGTGTGTGATGCATAAAGCCCTGGTGCACATGGGTGGGGATTTACAGAAAATGATTCCACTGTGCTGTGATTCTTTCCTGTGTCTTTATAAAAAATAGTGCTTGTAGAAAGATGATGTTTAAATTGATTGTGCAGAGTAAACTGAAGAGATACACATACACTGACTGTATCCTCTGAGAGCTGGATGTAAACACACTCACACAGAAGCTACAGTATAGTTTTATGAATGCTGAATTTCTCAGTCAGTTGTCTTCCTGATAAAACGTGGGAGCTTGTTTAAGAGAAAGAGAAACAGACAAAGCAAAGAACATCGAAACAATAGTGTTTTTTAGATTTTGGAAGACTTGGTGCCCCGACATGTCCACTGACATATTAAATTTGTAATTCACTGATAACATCAGTGAATTACTTACTGAATTACTGAAAACATCATGATTTTCCACACTGCAAAACACAGACTGAAGAGAAATGTTGCATGAAGATATGTTGATGAGTTTTACTGGAAACAAACTGATATCTTAAAATAAAATGTAAAAAATAAATAAATAAATAAAACCATGAACTAACAAAGGTAAAAAAGGGCAAGAAAACAAATCTGTCAGACTCTTTGATTATAGTGTTTGTTGTGTAAACTGAACAGACAAAACCTAAAGGTCAAGGTTAAAGCTATCTAATAATAAACATCAAACCTCTTTTGTATGATACACAGCTCAGATTTTCATGAAAGCACATGAAAGCTAAATTATACGAGATGTACAGAGACTGTTTTTGTTGTTTTTGTCTCAGATGCACTCACTAAACCATATCTTGCTGCATCAGTAAATATATATCATGACTATATATCTCATATGATGAATAAAAGCTGATTTTTCCTTAGACCAGGTCAAAATACGCACAATACAACGTACAAAGTTCATGGTTTAACCACAATTAATGACCTTTGACTAATACTATGATTAGAGGCTGCTGAGTCATACTTAACTGCACCACCTTCAGACATGGAAAATAAAAATAAGCAGCATCAATGTACAACTGTAGGTGCAAACATAATGATCCCAGAGATTAGGTGTGCATTAAGTTTTAAATGATCTGAATGACTTTTTCCACAAGGTTGGTTAGCGTAAGCCAAAGCGTCACAGTTTGGGAACCCACCAATTTCTGGTCAGTCTGTTCGTTTAATGAAATAAATATCATGTACAAGTGAAGTCTAAAAATTCAAACTGACTTCAATCTGGGCGTGAGCTTACTAGAAACTGGGGCAAATGCCTTCCACCTAACTTAGTTGCTGTAAGCATAATGTGCAACTCCAGTTGAATTCTGGGTATTGCAGGCTTTGACAAAGAAATAGTGCTGCTATGATACCAACACTTCAGCTGCATAAATTCTCATCTGATTTTGTGCAAGCGTTATAGATGTGAAATGCTAAATTCCAAATAATCTGCAGTCAATGGTTTTACTTGGTACAGTTTTCTGTGGACACCTGGAAGTGTTTGGTTTTGTGCATGTAGAGGTGTGTGTCTGTATGGACATTCACCCAGGGCAGGCGATGTGTTTCGGCCATGTGTGCGTCTCTCCTCCAGTGCTGTGAGGGTGGCGTCACCTTGCTGAGAGGGTGAGGGGGATGTGGCACACGAAACTGTGGGAAGAATCACAAAGACAAATACAAATTCAAATGGGCCCAGAGGTCAGAGGGAGGTCAGAGGTCAAATCAAAAGGTCACAAAGCAAGAGACACACAGAGAGACAGAGAAATCAAGTTTTCACTTACACAGAGGAAAACATAAGTAAAGTTCTGTCTTTATAAATGGCTAATATTGCTTTGCTTTACGTGAAAGTTGGGCTGCAATGACACCGAGGTGACAGAAGGAGCAGAAAGAGAGAAAGACAAGCTGTAAATAAATTGCTTGTTTGTTTCCTCCACAGCTAATCCCCGATAAGAAAAGGTTACCTGGTGCTGCGCAGCTGCAATGAGACCGAGACAAACACATAAAAACATCATTGTGACACAGTGCTACAAACAGGCTAGTCACTTTGAGTAAATGTGGCGATCACCACGTTCTTTTTAACACCACTGTGCTGCTGTGATTCATTTCTATGCACTCACATTTCAAACTCTCCTGCTAACACAACAACCACCAACCAAAAACTAATTTGTTCTTGGATATAAACATGTTCACATTATCACATACTGTAAAGAACGTTATTTTCATGATATAAATCCATCTTTTTTCGAATACATCCTCCATATTCTTGGATTTGCGGGTCAGTTTTTCTATAAATTGTACTTCTTGTATCATACTGGTACATTTACTTCACTCAGCAGTTTAGTTTTTCCCACCCTTTTATTTGCCTCTGTGCTGTTATGCTTGATATTCTGTATCAGCCCACAAATCTTCATGACTTTGCTGATGCCCTGACTTTTCCTCTAGCACTACCATGAGGTTTAAAGTGAGTTTTCTTTTGTTTTGTTTTTTTTAACACCTAGCACCACTATCAGATGATATATATAATCATCTGTTCCATGATGTTGTAAACCAGCAACATGGAAAAGAGGGTCAGATGACTTCTCATAAAATTCTGCTGCACTGTGTGGAAGTATTTTAACCACTTGATTGGAACATCACATAACAGCATTCAATACAAGTATGTGAACTTTAACCTGCATCAAAAGAAGACAATGTACATGTGAAAGGTCATAGAGAGCACAAAGTTCCACACATGTCAGAGGCATTTAAAATACCATTTGGTTACACAAATGGCTCACAGATACATTAAGATAGAACAGATAATGTTTGACCAGTGCGTGTTTTCTGAGTGTTTTGTTACTGTTAGACTAACTACTGTAGGAATCAAAATGTAACTCTTAAATCAGTGCTGGGTGCATTTGTCTGTAAAGCAGTAATGTGAAGATTTCTAAATTCAGAAATCAAGTTGCAGTTACTAATCATTATACAGCTACTCTCTTACACAAAAACTTTTCATATATGCATGAATGATGTACAAAAAAAAATTCCCATGCGCATGAGATTTCAGACCAATTAATGTTTGAAGAGTGTCAATTTTCACGTTATTTAAAGTTTTCTACAATAAATATAAGCATGTGATGGTAAACGCCATCATCACCTTCCTCATCACTGCAGTGTCCATAATTAGATGGTATCCCATTACAGTGATTTTGTTAAAGCGGAACAGGAAGCCAACGTATTATATTTCTGCATCGATGTCTTGTCTTACCCATACTAGTTGATTAGTCTATGAATTTATTTCATAGACTAATCAGTGAAATGAATTCAACAATTAGTCACTTTTACTTCTTTTTTTTTTTACCATTACCAATTCTTTACATTACCAATTCTTTCATGTAGAATTTTCTATAGAAAAAAAAAAGTTTATCTTTGGATTTTGAGTAAAACAAAAGGTCACAGCAACAGAAACACACTACGCTGTGGCTTAATTTGTGAACCATACCTTTAGACTGCAAACCTACACGTATTTTTCTGCTTTTATGCCTTCCAAAGCACTGATTCACTTGTCTTTCTCCCTGTTTCTGCATTAATACACTAACATTACTGCCACTCCATTAAAATTTCCAAAAATGACAAGGATGAGGGTCAGACTTGACTGAAATTGGTTCCATTCATCACAACAACCTGCCTTTATAAAGGCAGTGGTGATTCAATAATAAAGCCATAAATTCTTATTCCACACACACAACTCACCATCTTCTTATGGCAAAACACTATGAATAAAACATCAAATCATATATTTCTTTACTGCACAATATTCTCTATATTGTACTCTATGAATAATGTATCTATAGTAGTGCATCTTATTAATATAAGCTTTGCTTGGTGGTGAGGTAATTCTGCACTAACAAACACACATCTTAGGCTTCCCTTAGGAGCTTGAAGTGTACTTTCAAAAGCAGCAACACCCACTTGCTGTGTAGTCTGTGCAGTGTACTGTTCTAGGGCTGTTGCTAAGTTCTCTTATAACAGCTGATGTTTACTATGTTGGTCACTGCACCGACATGACATAAGACGGCTGTACATATCCAGTCACCTACTGTTAAACCTAGATTTCACTTTGTATAATGAACAATTGTTCTCTAGTGGAAATTTTCCCATTTTTCATGACCATATTTTCAGGTAAGTTGAAATTTAAATGAAAGCAGACCCTTCATAGTGCTCCTCCCCCCCCCCCACAAATCTAATGGTAAATGGCCTGCATTTGTATAGCGCTTTATAGAATTAATGTAAGTTTGCTTGTCTAACGTTATCTCAGGATTTTGGTATGTGAGATGAGCGTATTTGTTATATTCCCAGATCATTTTTATTTATTTAATAAAATATCAATATTTGATATCCCTGCATTGCTACATACATCGTAATACTATGCTGTATCGAACTCCCCCAATGAACACACACACACACACACACACACGTGTGTGTAGTCATATCCTTGTGGGGACATCTCATTGACATAATGCTTTTCCTAGCCCCTTACCCTAACCATCAAAAATGAATGCCTAACCCTAACCCCTACCCTAAACCGATCCATAACCTTATGGTAACCCTGACACTAAAACCACATTTTGAGTCTCAAAAATGCCTTCCAACTTGGGGGTACCAGGATTTTGGTCCCCATAAGGGCTGTTGGTCCCCACAAGTATAGTAAACTTCCAATTTCTGGTCCCCACAACGATGTCTAAACCGGTACACACACACCTGTTTCATATAGAGCAGCCTGCTGCCTTTGTTTACTCCAGGTAAATGACAACCA